>NC_091173.1:28587081-28732081 GCF_040958095.1 Procambarus clarkii | reverse complement strand
AGCCAACTGCTGGAAAGGAACAGATCAGTGGTTGTGGTGGGTATTAAAGAGCAGGAAGGCTCTAATAGGACAGAGTGGAATGACAAGGACAAAGCAGCAGTGAATGAAGTACTAAAGGCACTAGACATGGAAGAGGCTGAGCATAGCATTGAGAAGGTTTTCAGGCTAGGATGGTACAACAAAGACCGAGACCGAATGATAAAGATAGTGTTTGCAAATGAGAGCACAAAGGAGAAGATCCTATCAAGGAAGAGCTCCTTGAAAAACGTGGGAAAATTAAAAAATGTATTCCTCCAGAGAGACATGACAAGGGAGGAGAGAGCCGTGGCGGCAGAAGCAAGGAAGAGGCGCAGGGCGAGAGGGGAAAACCAGGAAGTCACAGCTCCCAACACAACACCACCAGAAGCGAGGGGGGAACCCACAACCAGCTACCCAGTAACACCAGAAGGGAGGACAACCCCGCCTCTCTCCTCTGCATAGAAAACCCCCCTACCCCAAACCCTCCCTGTCCCCACTTCAATGTTCAGCCAAATCTCCCTCCCCCCACCCTTCTACCCCTCCCCTCCTCCCGAGTCCTCCCTCCCCCCCTTTCCTACCCGTCCTCCCTCCCCTTTCACCCCATGCCCTCCCTGTCCCTCCCCCTTCAGTGGATCCCCCACCCCTCATCCCAGTATCCTCTGAGACCCTGTTATCCACCTCACAGGTCCTCACACCCATGGAACACCCTCCCCCACCAGCAGAACACTCACCAAGGAGGCGATTTGAGAAGGGACAGAAGAAAGTGAGCCTCAAAGCGATGTACACTAACATAGATGGAATTACAAATAAAGCAAATGAGCTTGGAGAACGGGTACTAGAGGAAAACCCAGACATAATAGCCCTCACAGAAACAAAGATCACGAAAACGATAACAAAAGCAGTGTTCCCACAGGACTATTATGTTATGAGGAAAGAGAGGGAAGGAAGAGGTGGGGGTGGTGTAGCTCTGCTGGTAAGAAAAGGCTGGGATTTTGAGGAGATGGATATTCAGGGCTGTGAAGGTTTCAGTGACTACATAGCAGGTACCGTAACAAATGGAGGGAAAAAAATTATAGTCGTAGTCATATATAATCCACCACCAAATGACAGAAGACCTAGACAGGAATATGATAGAAACAACATGGCCTTCATTAACATAATAGAAAGAGCAGCTTCTGTTGCTAGCAGGAATGGATCTGGACTACTAATTATGGGAGACTTCAAACATGGGAAGATAGATTGGAAGAACAGAGACCCGCATGGAGGACCAGAAACATGGAGGGCTAAGCTGCTGGACGTGGCAACAAGAAACTTTCTAAGCCAGCACATCAAAGAACCAACAAGAATGAGAGGAGAAGATGAACCAGCAATGCTTGATTTGATATTTACCCTAAATGAGTGGGATATAAGAGAAGTTAAGATGGAAGTGCCGTTGGGAATGAGTGACCACAGTGTATTGAACTTTGAGTACCTGGTAGAGCTAGAACTTATCTCAACCAAAAAAGAACTAGGAATCAAAAGGCTGGCATACCGAAAGGGAAATTATGAACAGATGAGAAGTTTCCTAAGTAAAATACCTTGGGACACAGACCTCAGAGATAAGTCTGTACAGGGTATGATGGACTATGTTACCCAAAAGTGTCAGGAGGCAGTAAACAGGTTCATCCCGGCCCAAAGGGAAAAATCCGAGAAGCAACAGAAAAATCCATGGTATAATAGGGCATGTATGGAAGCGAAGAAACTGAACAAAAGGGCATGGATGAACTTCCGGAATAACAGAACACCAGAAAGCAGAGAGAGATACCAGAGAACCAGGAATGAGTACGTCAGAGTGAGAAGAGAAGCAGAGAAAAGTTTTGAAAATGATATAGCAAACAAAGCCAAGACCGAACCAAAGCTACTCCACAGTCACATCAGAAGGAAAACAACAGTGAAAGAACAGGTATTGAAACTTCGAACAGGCGAGGACAGGTATACAGAGAATGACAGAGAGGTGAGTGAAGAACTCAACAAGAGGTTCCAGGAGGTCTTCACAATAGAACAAGGTGAGGTCACTGTGCTAGGAGAAAGGGAGGTAAACCAGGCGGCCATGGAAGAGTTCGAAATTACGAGAGAGGAGGTCAAGAGACACCTGCTGGATCTGGATGTTAGAAAGGCTGTTGGTCCAGATGGGATCTCACCATGGATACTGAAAGAGTGTGTAGAGGCACTTTGCTCGCCACTCTCCATAGTGTATAGTAAGTCACTGGAGACGGGAGACCTACCAGAAATATGGAAGATGGCGAATGTGGTCCCAATATACAAAAAGGGCAAGAGGCACTTAACTACAGGCCAGTGTCCTTGACTTGTATACCATGCAAGTTGATGGAGAAGATCGTGAGAAAAAACCTGGTAACACATCTGGAAAAAAGGGACTTCGTGACAAATCGCCAACATGGGTTCAGGGAGGGTAAATCTTGCCTTACAGGCTTGATAGAATTCTACGATCAGGTGACAAAGATTAAGCAAGAAAGAGAGGGGTGGGCGGACTGCATTTTCTTGGATTGTCGGAAAGCCTTTGACACAGTACCGCATAAGAGGCTGGTACATAAGCTGCAGAGACAGGCAGGTGTAGCTGGTATAGTGCTCCAGTGGATAAGGGAGTATCTAAGCAATAGGAAGCAGAGAGTTACGGTGAGGGGTGAGACCTCCGATTGGCGTGAAGTTACCAGTGGAGTCCCACAGGGCTCTGTACTCGGTCCTATCTTGTTTCTGATATATGTAAATGATCTCCCAGAGGGTATCGATTCATTTCTCTCAATGTTTGCAGACGATGCTAAAATTATGAGAAGGATTAAAACAGAAGAGGACTGTTTGAGGCTTCAAGAAGACCTAGACAAGCTGAAGGAATGGTCGAACAAATGGTTGTTAGAGTTTAACCCAACCAAATGTAATGTAATGAAGATAGGTGTAGGGAGCAGGAGGCCAGATACAAGGTATCATCTGGGAGAGGAAATTCTTCAGGAGTCAGAGAAGGAAAAAGACTTGGGGGTTGATATCACGCCAGACCTGTCTCCTGCAGCACATATCAAGCGGATAACATCAGCGGCATATGCCAGGCTGGCCAACATACGAACGGCATTCAGAAACTTGTGTAAAGAATCATTCAGAACTTTGTATACCACATATGTCAGGCCAATCCTGGAGTATGCAGCCTCAGCATGGAGTCCATAGCTAGTCAAGGATAAGACTAAACAGGAAACGGTTCAAAGATTTGCCACCAGACTAGTACCCGAGCTGAGAGGAATGAGCTACGAGGATAGACTACGGGAATTAAACCTCACTTCGCTGGAAGACAGAAGAGTTAGGGGTGACATGATCACCACATTCAAGATTCTGAAGGGAATTGATAGGGTAGATAAAGACAGTCTATTTAACACAAGGGGAACACGTACAAGGGGACACAGGTGGAAACTGAGTGCCCAAATGAGCCACAGAGATATTAGAAAGAACTTTTTTAGTGTCAGAGTGGTGGACAAATGGAATGCATTAGGAAGAGATGTGGTGGAGGCTGACTCCATACACAGTATCAAGTGTAGATATGATAGAGCCCAATAGGCTCAGGAACCTGTACACCTGTTGCTTGACGGTTGAGAGGCGGGACCAAAGACCCAGAGCTCAACCCCCCGCAAACACCACTAGGTGAGTACAACTAGGTGAGTACACACACACACACACACACTCACACACACACCAATTCAGGAGTATGCGGCCCCAACATGGAGCCCGTACATTGTCAAGCACAAGACGAAGCTGGAAAAAGTTCAAAGGTATGTCACTAGACTAGTCTTAGAACTAAGAGGCATGAGAGGCAGAACTAAAAGGCTACGGGAAATGCACCTTACGACACTGGAAGACAGAAGAGTAAGGGGAGACATGATCACAACCTACAAAATCCTCAGGGGAATCGACCGGGTAAACAAGGATAAACTATTCAACACTGGTGGTATGCGAATAAGGAGACAGGTGGAAACTGAGTACCCACATGAGCCACAGGGACGTTAGAAAGAACTTTTTCAATGTCAGAGTAGTTAACGAATGGAATGCCTTAGGCAGTGATGTGGTGAAGGCTGACTCCATACACAGTTTCAAATGTAGATATGATAGAGCCCAATAGGCTCAGGAACCTGTACATCTGTTGATTGACGGTTGAGAGGCGGGACCAAAGAGCCATAGCGCAATCCCCGCAAGCACAAATAGGTAAGTACGAATACGTGAGTACACCCACCCACACTCACACACACACATACACACACACACACACCCACACACACACACACACACACACACACACACACACACACACACACACACACACACACACACACACACACACACACACACCCACACACACACACACACACACACACACACACACACACACACACACACACACACACACACACACACACCCACACACACACACACCCACACACACACACCCACACACACACACACACACACACACACACACACACACACACACACACACACACACACACACACACACACACACACACACACACACCCACCCACACCCACACACACCCACACACACACACACACACACACACACACACACACACACACACACACACACACACACACACACACACACACACACACACATACACACACACACACACACACACACACCCACACACACACACACACACACACACACACACACACACACACACACACACACACACAGTAAAACAAATAAAGTTACCTTGGCTGATGACATTCAATAAAACAATTTTATGCAAAGTGCATTTTACTTTCATATTTTTATATAAATTAATTTCATCTTGTAACACTGATCATGTGCTGTATTGATATCACATCAATTGTACAAAACAAATATTAAACACTAGAAACACGGGAATAGCAGTTATAAGGATATATTGTATTCTAACATTAATTTCTAGTGAATTTGAATGCTATAGGTCACTTAGCAAACAATTTACATCCAGAAACGCGCACCAAGCAATATCAACACTTAATGTACACCAACTTTACATGCAAAGCCTTTATTCCTGACACAGTGGCATATATCAATATCTGGTAATGATGTAATACCAATTAATAATGCCCATCATTTTTGTTTATATATATCATGCCTATAGACATACCTATTAATTCTTAGCTCTTTTTATATAAATTATGTAAATCTATACACAGAGCCATACTTATCTGAATTCGCCACTTCCGACTCGGTAGGAATCGGTAATTATCTCAGTTGGTTGGTCCACTTCTCCAAGGTGAGACTTGGGATCGGGAGACTGAGAGCTCCATGGCGTTTTTTCACAGGGATCAAGTAAGGAACGAACACACTCTGGCTCATCTGGACTAGCAATGTATCAAGAATCTTGAATAGTGTAGAACCTGTCATGAGGGCAGATATTCAACATTTGTCACATTTTACATGTTGGTTCTGTTTACATGTTATTAGTCACCCGTCAAATTGAATTGAAAATGATTAAGGCAAGGTAAAATTTGAGGATATTTAATAGTATATATATTAAAATTCTGCCTTTAGTTTTCCACACTTAAAATAACAGCACATTCAAATTAAAATCAACCTTAAAATATATTTGAACCTTGAAAATCTGAACCTCAGTACAGTACAAGGAAAACCATAAATTCTTTAAGAATTTGCTCTCAGACCCAAAGTTTCAAAACTTTTAATGAAACTCTAAACTGCTTTAGCATAAACATACTATAGTTAATCATATTTAATCAGTATTTTTTATATTGGTATACATTTAGTAGTAAAAATTATTAGAAAAATACTAAACCCTACTGAATTCTTACTTAACATTATAAAACAAGCATTGAATGTAATGAAATGCAATTTCTGGGTGAGCCCCAGTGGCTCCCTATAGCTATATGGTGAGATGGTTACCATCTACTGGGTCACATCAGCTGTAACGTTCTAGAGGCCTATTGAGGGCAGAACCCGACTCCATCACAGAGTCACAGGGAGCAATGACATTTACTACTGTCACCACATTCGGGATGGCATCCAGAAACTCGGCGAGACAAAAACAAACAAATGGTGGATTCAGGAGAGACCGAAGGCTCAAAACCAGCTGAAAGAGCTCCCCCAACTATGTAAACAAACTATCAAACTCTCTCACAACATGAGCGATTTTGCTCACCCAACCTACCTCACTCATTTGAGGGGAAAGGGGAGGAGGTGGCCTAATGCCAGCCCGTGTTCCCAAGCTCAGTTCTAGGGGAAATATAGGCAGCCACCTGACAACTTGGAAGGGAGGGGATCAGAAAGCCACAGAGGCTCACCCAGAAATTTACTACCAAAGCCACAGCTTGCCCAAAGGAAAAATGACTGAATGAAACACAACTGCTCGAACAACCATCAAGTCACCTGGGGCCAACTGAACACCAACAGATGGTGGTACTGCAACTAGGTCAAGGCTGTTCAAGGCAGGGTAAACGACACCAACCAAGAATATGAAATTTACTATCTTAGAAGTCTATAAAGTGAGAAACTACAGTAGAGAAAGATGTAACCCAGTGATGACCCAACAACACATCAAATAATGAAGAAATGACAACGTTCTGGTCTGTCTTGAGCCATTATCAAATCGTGTCTTAATAATGGTCCAGGACAGACTGAAAGGTCATTGTTTCTTCATTTTATTTATTGGTTGTGAGGGTATATATTTCTTCAATGATTGCAACTGCATGCAACAGCCCCAATCACAATGGTGGTCACCTTGGAAGCTATCAATTGACAGAAAATGTGTGCGAGAGCAGCCACATAGATTCTCTGTATCTCAAATAGAGAAGAGGTGCACACCACACTGTCTCTAGTCGAGTATGAGGAATCACCCGTCACTGGGTCGTCAGCCTCACTCCAATGCATAAATGCTATTCCAGAGAAATTACTTGGGGTCTCTATACTCAGAACCGGTACCCAATAATTAAGTGGAAAAAATGTATGAGGCAGTACGTAGGGAAATGCTGACAAAAAATAATAATGTTTATTCAGCAAATTTATTAATACATTGGGAGCTCTACATTACTTTAATCAAGAGTGGCTCAACAAAACCATACAAATCACACACAGCAGGAATCGTTCCCACGGTGTTGATATGAGAAGACACGCGGTCTCTACTCACTTGCACTGAACAATAGTGAAGTAACTGATTAATAGTGAACACCCCGACAGTTACTGCCTAACGACATCTGATTGGAGTTCCAACAGAACACTCGGGCAATACACAATAATATCAAGAAATTCACAGTAACACCATCAATAACACCAATAATGCACACAATATCACTGTATCATTGAAATCAATTTCACAATTATCTATTAATCATTGAAATAAACATACATCACTGAGAGACTATATGTGGTGTATGTTAATTCACTTTTACAAAGAACAAGTGCCCAGAGCACTTCCCACTCAGGTAAACATCTTGACATTTGTGGGTCACCTCAGTTGTTTTACCACTCAACTGAAGTGGTTGGAAAGGAGGTATACTTAATCGGTCGGTTAATTACCAAGATCTACACGGGGCAACCCTGGGAAAAGCAGTAGAGATTTGTACTTACTGTGGGCCGGCCTTGACACATTCCCTCCCAATACAAACACACATCCATAATAGTTGGATGATGATGTGTTGGCTGCACTGACACTGGCTTGACTCATGGATTGCATAGATGGCGGTCTCTTCTTCTCATTAACCTCATTCACTACCACACGTGGTTGAACATGCGAGGTTACTCGGTCAGCGTAATGGATGGCAACTCCAAAGAACATGCATGACGTACGTGAGACATGGGGCAGGGCATCACGGAACAATGAACGTGTTGGCTCCGTGTGCGAAGCTGGACTGTCACACTGCAACGTGTATGGTACACACACTTGTGGACCCTGGGTCGGCACTTTAGGGTGGGTTTTAGTCACAAAACAAAAGGATCGGGTAGCAAGTTTAGAATTATTTCAAATCTTTCAGTAATCAATCTGTAGATCACACACATAACTCTGATAACCTCAATCCTTCACTATGAACATGGATTGAACAGATAGTATCTAATAGCACTTGGCTTCAGTCTGTTAATCCTGTAACAGTCACCGGGTTATATGCAGACGATGAGTCACAATAACATGGCTGAAGATATGACGACAATAGTGCCAGTTCCATAATGATATATGACTGCATAATATGGTTTATTGATACATCACAGATCAAGTAAATATAATAGCTCCAAAACGTATAAAGTTCTTGATGATGATGGCTAACAACAAGTGTAAAATTAGAAAATAAACAGTAATATTGGTATAACTGTTTACACTACATTCAAGTGGAGGTCGCTAAATTATAGTGTGTAGAAGTGGGAGTGAACTGTACATCACTGGTGATTGTGGAAAAGTACTTTCTACAAAACTACACTAAATACTGTATGTGGCTGGATAGTAGCAGGATTATTTAATAACAACCTTCAGATAAGGTGTAATAACAACAATATTTAGATAAAATATATAGCAGCAGCAAAAAGTAAATTTTGCATTGTCACTAGAATGCATTCCCTATTTGCCCTCATTCAATGTTCACAAATGTACCATTTATGTCAATGTTCACAAATTCAATGTGCTGAAGTTTTACTGGAATGCATCCCTTAAAGGGCTCACTGTACCTTGTGACTAGCTCATCGATCCACTGTGACAGTTGTGGACCATATAAAGTTGAGTGAGAGGCAGAGACTTCCTGTGCTGAGGAGTTGCCATGATGTCCCAGACTAAGGAGGAGGCAAGTATTACTGAGATCTGCATCAGTGTAGGATCCCGATGGCCCTTTGTGTAGTGCCCTGAAAATTGCAAACAATTTCATCATAAAATTAAATTATCAATGAATTTCATAAAGAAAATACCATGTTTGGACAATGGGTGAAGATGGAAGTGGCACAACAGAACAAAAAGCTGAACATGTAAAGAATAGAGTGCAGCGTGAAATGTAATGCCCCAGTCCGAGTGGTTCCTTTGCAACTTCCCTTAGTTTCTGTTACCAGTACAATAAATATAGGACACTGATTGTCAGATTTCCAGTGACAATCTTGGTACACCAGGGACAAGTACATTTCTCCAGGCATAATGCCTCTGAATAATGTTTGGAATATTAAATTGGCAAACAAAATCCTAAAACAAGTTATTTCCCCCCTAATTAAATTACCCCCACCACCATCAGGTGGTACAACAGCCACCTGTTGTCGCTGTTGTGGTGGCCCCACCACTTCCAAGTGACCAAGTGGTGGGGCCTGATCCTTCCAAGACTCAGGAAATGAAGCCACTTCACATGTTTAACTGGTACAAATGAGACTACACTTATTATAGATAAATTGACTCGCCTTCTTTATGACTAAGTGTCCCTGCATAAGGGGTTCATGCTAAAAACAAGTTTGATGGTATGTATGCAGTTTATTAATATCTCTTGCTGTAAGGCCATTGCAGTGGCATAGATATAGCCATTTTCAGGTATTTTGTATAAGAGAAAGTATTTGATAATTTATTCATTGCTTATTTGTGACAACTTTTGTCCTTCCTTGTTTATGAGAGATAGGGTTCAGTGTTGGCATGTTGTATGCATCGTCTCAAGTTTGGTCTTTCAATCAGAAGTCATCTAGTATGGTCATATTGTACTATTTTCCAGTGTCTGAGAGGTTGTTTAACTCGTTTCCTTACTAGTTGAGTGAACATATATCTACTAACTAGTCCAGGGTCTGAATCTGCTGCATATATAGTTTCCTTGAGTGTTCTAAAGTATTTGTTGACATTGCTTGGGTAGGGGTCCAGTGTTTGTGCAGTTTTCACATAGGGTGTCTGCTTTTCCAAGTGGGGGAATATGTTGAATCCTCCCACCCAGTTAAAGCTGATGTAAACCTTGTCCCTTCTACTCCCAGGTGCATTTCCATGGGCATGTTGATGGCATGGCTATGCATCCGTGTTTCCTCAAATAACATTTAGCTTCATTGCTAGCATCTGTTTTGTTGTTTTCAGGTGTTGGCATGGAAGGTCTTCAAGGAGTTTATTGTGCTCCTGTTGGGAGCTTCCATCAATCAATCAGTAGAACATTGCCTGCTTCTGCTTTGTTCTGTGTAGTGAACTCAGTGGAGCGTTATAAATATAGTACTACAGATTCATGAATTCTCTACAAAATTAGGACATTTTACATTATATCTAATGATTAAGCAACTACATCACACAATTAAACAAAATTCATAAATTCATCAATGTGAGTGTTCTGTTACCTGGCCTCTTTGACTGATATTTGGCGGCCGTGCACGACCAGCAGCGGCAGTATGAGGAACGAGTGTGAGGCTGTCACAACATTATCAATCATCACTCTAACCATCCATGACCCGGGAAGCAATGGTTTACGCATATCAAAGTTGTGGGAAACTACCTGGTAAATGCTAAATAATTATAATTAGTGAGAAGCAATGCTGCAGATGTGGAATGAAATAAAAATATTGATGACATTATTATCCAAACCAAGTTGATCCAAGTCCTTCCTTTGTAGTGGGCATTCTACTGCAGAGAAAGTTCAGTTTCAGTGAAACATTTCTATTATGTTCTATTTCTTGACAATATGATTTTATTAAAACATTCTGTAAGGTAATTTGAAACTTAAGTTACAAATCCAAAAGTAAAATTTTATTTCAGAAAATATAACTAACAAATATATAGGGGAGCCGGTCGGCCGAGCGGACAGCACGCTGGGCTGTCAACCTGTGGTCCCGGGTTCGATCCCGGGCGCCGGCGAGAAACAATGGGCAGAGTTTCTTTCACCCTATGCCCCCTGTTACCTAGCAGTAAATAGGTACCTGGGTGTTAGTCAGCTGTCACGGGCTGCTTCCTGGCGGTGGAGGCCTGGTCGAAGACCGGGCCGCAGGGACACTAAAGTCCCGAAATCATCTCAAGATAACATCAAGATATATAAAAAATAAGTCACAATACTACTTATTGTGCCTACGGACCCAGTAGTACAGTCGAGTTCGTTCTTGATTAACAATAGAAAATTCCAGGTTAGAATCCCGGGTGGGACAAAAATGGTTGGGCACATTTCCTATCACCTAATGGATCTGTTCACCCAGCAGTAAGTAAGAAGGGATCTGACCCAGCTGCAGCTCTCCTGGTGGCAGCAATCGATACTAAAGGGTTCAAGCTAATTTCAAATAAATTATTTCCTTTCGTTTGGAGAGTTGTTTGGCAGTTTTAAGGCTTTGGTTCTTGTGACTCCAGCAGATGCCTATAAAGCTTTGATGACATTCTGATTTTTTCCCAGTGAAATGGCATAATGTCAATTACTCTCTGCCACTGTAAGGAGGGACCAGGTTTTGGCTCTGGTCAACACTAGGCCAAAAAGAACTGTGACTGATGTGACTTTTGTAGCTTGTATGTATCTCCCTGTAGCTATCTTGCTGATAGCAAGATAGCTACTGAGCCACAAAGGAATTCTCCTAGAAAAACAGGACACCCTCTTCCAGTGTGTCCCATTTTTACCCAGCCCAACCAAAATTATCTAGTCTGTAGAGTTCAGGTTCTTTCCTCTATGAGCTGGCTAATTTTGAGTCTCATTACTGGGAAATAGATAGGCTTATTTTCCACTCTAAGGCCTGCTGATGTGAAGTGGCTGTCAAGACTGGCTCTATTCCTGTGTTGTCAGCCCTTGTGTTTCACTTGAGGCTATGCATAGTTTGGCTGTTATTTCCTGAGCATGTGTCTTATCTGGCCGATTTACTTCTGTATATGTCATTATGGACAATTAAGATGTGGTTATTTTGTGGAATTGTGATTTTTGAGTCCAGCTTCTGGGGTCCATGAATGAGGCAACTGAGGAGGACTCCCAGAAAATGTTCCAGAGTGAAAGGGTTAATAGTGAAATTACAAACAGAAACAACATACAGTATTGTATATTTCCTACTACAAGAGCAAAACCAAAAAACAAGAAATTGTAAATATTAGGGCAACAGCTTACAGATGGAAACATGATGACAAGACCTGTCCTCCAGGTTCCAAGGTGATCTTCCCTTCAGCAGCAAGAGTTGAAGTTGGATCACTAAATACAACAAGTGGGTGCTGTACGGTGTCCTCTCCAGCAACTCTGGCATCACCTGTTACTCCTCCAGATCATCTTGTGACCACAGTTATATCATTGCTGGGGCCCAGAGCTCCACCCAAAGTGCGAAAAGCTTGCTCTTTCACATCAAATTTTGACCCTACCTTTAAAATTCTGTAAGAAAGACAAGTGTTGAAAAATTAGTCTTTGCATTCTGATAAAGTTTCCTCAAGGCTCAAGTGAGACATTAAATATTTACATTTTTATATTATTAATTGTTCTTAAATGTAAAGACAAGCCAATCAAATGATACTATTCATACTTACAAGTAGTATATGGTTTGTTTTCTCAAAGAACAGTCTATATTTGATACGTGGAAAAATCCAAGTCTCGATGGGAAAGGCTCTCAGGCTGTCAATATTGCCTATGTACTGAACCAAAAGTCCCCTGAAACAAAAACAGTCATATTTTTCTATCTTAATATGACCGCTATTCCACAGTCGACCTGCAATCACAATAAACATATTTTAAAGATACATACACGCTTTCTGTACAGAAAAAAAAATGAATAAGAAAATCTATTACAAATATAAACCTCTGCATTTATCATGAAAAACATATATGTGGGAATAAATTTATTACTTCAGCTATACAGTAATACGCAGCAACTCCTCTAGCCATCATAGATCACACAAATTTTGTTTGGAAATCATCTTGAATTGCAGAAACGCTCATTTCTGCTTAATGATATTACACGAGACATATAATGAAGCCATTCAAGTACTCTAGAGTCCTATCAAAGTGAGAGCTTCAGGTAAGTGTCCTTTAATTCCATCAGCTAATGATCCTTATAAATAGGTTTAACAGTATTGCACAAAGTTCTTGAAAATTATGTGATCATAATACAACAAATTAAAAATTATAATGACAAGGATCAAATCTAAGAAGTTTAATCTGAAGTATATAGCTACACATGAAACCCAGTATCAAATTAATACAAATTACAAATAAACCGGTGCTAGATAAACTAGTTTAAGTCAACAAACTTAAAAATCAACGGGATAAACTGAGTTCAGTGCAACCTTTATTCAGCAAACTTAATGGGACAAGGCCCAATTCTGCTCAACCACTGTCACTAGACATTGGAGCAGCGATCTTGTTGCTTGCAAGTAAGTGTTCAATCCCCTAACCGCTTAAGTGGTTTGGCACCATTTCTTTCCTCCATTTTATTCCAAATCCTTATCTTCAACCCATCAGAGTGCTACATATTCATAAAGGCTTAATGCTCTCTCTTTGTCTTCAACGAACACTTGTTAAGTGTTTGGCAAATTGGTGATTAGATCCAGCTTGCAAACATGCGTTGCAATTGGAGGTTCGCTGGAGCAAGGTTTGACAGATTGAGGTTTCCGTGTACTCTTCAACTTTCTGTAGTTTATATCAATAAATTATTCTTTCACATCAACTTATGACCAGTTAACACACATTAATTATAAGACTAATAATATCTGTCAAAGCATTTAACCACTGTGTGTACAATTAACACCATATCTTACCTTGACTGTATCACCAAGATGGTATGAATGAACCTGAAGAACTAAAGTTGCATACACATTGCATTTGTTCTTCTCGGCGTTGACGAGCTGAGCCAACGCCCTGGTACCGAGTCTAGCCCCTGCATGGTAGAGCGTCAAGGCTGCAGCATTTCCACCATCCAGCTTATCCTTGTTATGGTAACGATTTTTCAAGTAACTCGCTAGCCCAGGAGTGAATACCATTGAAAATTAGAAAAAAAATATGTAAGAAAATGATACACAGTATTATAGTGAAATATACTACGAAAAACATGGCTGCACAATATCTGGAAATCTTACAAAAAAAAAGGATAGCTTCATACTGCAGAAGCACAACCAGGACTAATAAGGTAAGCAGTAAGAAGGGATAGAAGACAAGATCTACCAGGACTTAGTTTATTGTATTAATACTATCCCAATGGACCCTAGCCTTAGTTCATAAAATAAAATAATAATAATAATACCGTAATAATGATAGTAATGACAGAGCCATAGGAAGAGCAATTGGGGTAAATAAGTTCAGCCTGAGACAGTTAGGGAGTTGTACAGACCAACTGGCATCACCTCGTGCTTGAGGTAATGCCCCCCCCCCCTCCCAGGCACAAGGTATATGGCCCATCCCCATACAAGAATGCTCATGTAGGACCAGTCCAAAAATGGAAGAACCATTCAATAGTTAGCAACTACTCACCTGTCTCATGCAAGATATTCACAGCAATCAAATCAATATTAAAATTTGTTGACCTGAACAATCTTTAATGTTGTCGGGTTGGTTAATTTGAGAATAGTGTAATAGCCCTGATGCAATTCACATACAGTATTAATAAAGAGGTCATTCATAAAAACTTTTAAAAATCAGATGATGATTTAAGATAATGTTGTTGTCTTATATGCTACAAGAAACTTTCCACATTCAAATAAAAAGAAATTATCAAAACCTACAAACTATTCTGCCTACAGAAAATTACTGCAAGGTAATAGAGATCGCGTAAGAATAAGCAACGGTGACCTACTATGGTGGATGCCAAGTGAGCTCACCAGTTCACTTTAATGGTTACTAGAGCTACACTTGGTCTCTTTCATTTTCTCAGACTCTTTATTACTCTTGCAAATGAACACGGCTTGGTCATACTTTGACTATATATGTCCTATTTATTGCAACCAAAATTATCTCAATGCCAGCATGTAATCCCTACTTTACCTATAATATGTCCAAACATGAACATGGTAATTATTTGACAAATATTTAAAGTTTTAAAAAAAATCGGAAATGTTCTCATTCTTATACAAGATCACTTCTTTAAAATAATATGGAGGGGGACTGCCAGATAAAACAGAACAGAAAAATTAGAGAGAAAATGATATCAACAGACATAAAACCATATAACTTATATATTAACAAATTGGTGAAATGTGCTTACAAGAGTAGTAGGGAGTGTAGAGCCATGCATCCATCTGGTTAATAATTGCTCGGCTCATCACTGGTTCAAAGTTGCGAGCAAAGAACAGGTTGCGTGATGAAGAAGCCTGAAACAAACAAGAATGTGAGTACAAGAAACTCCTCTTCCTAAGTGGCCCCTCAGTGTCACGCCGAGCAAGGGCCTGGATACTACAATTCTCACTATGTCTTCAATGACCTCTGCCCCACGGTTATGAGGATTTTTTCATATGGTCATGTCACCTGGCTGCCAAGAAAAGGTCAAGGTCAACTCACTACTAAACAGAATGCAGAATATTTCTCCTGAGAGCAACCAAGAAGCCTATATTAAAAAAATATATTTAATATTTATCATGAGTAAATGATTTAGTAATATTTTTTAGTATTCAGAAAAATTCAAGCATGAATGTAATGAAGCACCCTTTTCTGGCTGACTGCAGCAGCTCCCTGGTGCTAGTACACACGAACCCAGCGTTCTACCAGGTCTCTAGACTTGCTAAAACTTATCTAACAATAGGATCAGGAACTGTTGTGCTTGTAGAGGTAAGGGAAACATGGAGATCTGAGGTGGAACCATGTAAAACCCAGCCAGAGAGTAAAGGCGAAACAAAACAAACTACATTCAGTATCTTGATTATAGATCGAAGAGATTGAAACAAGGCAAGGAAGCTAGCCCAAGGTTTACAATTCATGCAACTGCTCCCAGCTGTGCTACCAGATGGGAATTAGGGCTCCTTTCAAGTTCAGCTACTCTACACCCTCACATAAGTGCTGTCACTCTAGATGCAACCTATCCCTCCCCCCCCCCCCTCAATGAAAAAACACCAAAGAGGACCCAGCACAGGTGGGTAAGGGCATCAAAAATCTCAATGGGCCCAAATATAACTAACAATTAGAGCCATTAAAATACCCAATAGTGCCAGACACGAGGGATGTGAAGCCAACTACTTCACGCCGAACTGCATAAACCAGACGTGAATAAGCATATGGAACCACATAACTAAACTGAAAGAATTCCTGTTCACCACTCAAGAAGAACCCCAGAAAGATACAAAGAATCCCCCACAAACCAGACTATTGCCTCGCGTCATTTATCGACTCTACAACAGGGCTGACAAGCGGGCCAAGTCCAAAGCACTACCCTGAGCAAAACAACTGAAGAGAAGCAGCTCCAGAAAGGAGGATGCCTGAACCCCTTCACAGCAGAATTTTCTATAGAGGAAATAGGAATGCAAAATGACACCAGAGAAGATGACACTAAACAAAAGTTGGGTGAACTTTTTATTTTTTTAGGACAGTTAAGGCTCGACTCCCACTCAACCCTCCCTGCCAAGGGCTTGAATCTAACAAAAATTACTAGCAAAGCATTTGACGCGCACAGTACTACTATGCTACAAGGACTATTGTAATTTATCTAGACAAGGAGAGTGGTCCCCGTTGAGATGATGGTGTAATACATGCAAGACCACGTGAGTAAAGGTGTGGGTTGGCCAGGTTCCAGCTAGCGTGGCTTCATTCTTCTATCTTGAATCAAGATAAGTAGCCTGTTTACTTCATCTGCACATCCCAGGTGAGTTTTATCCAGTCTTGGGATGATCTTGGATCCCATGCACCCTATGCCTCTATGAGCATACCAGATTCTGGTGCTTGTGTTAGACATGCCTACACAAGTTCAGAGGCCTGGTAGCATTTTGCTTCGAAAAGTCAGACCAAAATTATGCACTGTAGTAACACACACTTTAGCAAATATCATCAGTCAGTAATGGATTTTTTTAACTGAATTGCAACAAAAGATTTTCTTAACACAGGCAATGTAAATGCTTTCTGTTAAGGTTAAAGCAATGGTTGGAATATAGCTTCCAACCATTGATAATATAATTTTCACTCGATAATATAATTATAACTAACCTCGAGCTTGGGCCAGTCTCCTGGAATGAAGTCATTGGGTGAGCATCCGCACCAGTCAACAATGTGTTTGTACTGACACTTGTAACCCAGTTTCCTTTTCCAGTTAGTTACATGGAGATCGTTGTCCATGAATGACTGGCAGAATCGCGAGTTGCTCAAGACAGTATGAAAGAATGACTGGAAAAATAAAACGAGGGTTTAGGCTGTCTCTGAAAAGCCACAAATGTCTTTCGGGTAATCAGCATAAAAGTTCTAATATTGCACCTCATGCATATCTTCTTTGCTGGAAATTATGTCATTCATATACACTCAAGATTTAACTGTAATTAAATAGTTAACATATTGTTTCACATATTTAGGGGCAAATAAATGTGGATACATTTCAGCATAAAATATTTACAATAACACACACACGCATGTCAAAACTTTTAAACATAATAAAAATAAATTATATAATCACCGCATACAAAAGTGCAACTTGAATAGATAAAATTGTTAAGGAGCAAATTTTGAACGGGTTTCCATCAAGAACAAGTGGCCATAAATTCAAACTAAGAAAACAAGGGAAACAATACATTCATGTAAATTCTAATTTGTAAGCTATGGTAGATGGATGGAGAGTATTGAATGAAAGGGTTACATATGAAGTGTATATACTGTAGGTCAGAACCATTGAAAATTTCAAAACTGTAGGTGGCAAAGAGCACAAAAAAGATGACATACATATTTCTACGGTAATCTCTTGCTTAGGCAAGGAGATCCTGCCTATTCCATTACCGCCTATTCAACAACATGTTTGCATACGCCAGTATAGGAAATCAGCATCAAGAACAACAACAATATGTGCTCAGAAGCCTGTGTCTAGACAGACACCACCCCTCCCTCTACCCTCAAGTACCCGAGACACCAGGACACTGCTGTCTGTCTGGGGGCCCAGCGCCTCTCGACCAGCCCTTAATTGCTTGTTTGAGACTGCCGGAGATAGTTCCCTGCACATCATACATACAAAACAGTATTAGGAATGACATAATTGACAAAGAATTTTTGAAAACTGCAGCTTCAAAAACATGAGGACTAAAATTCGAACTAAGGAAACAAAGCTGCTGAAGAAACATTAGAAAGTTCACTATTTCAGAGTGGTAGACGGTTGGAACAAGTTAAGTGAAAAGGTGGTGGAAGCCTAAACCATCAGTACAGTAATTTTAAAGCATTATATGACAAAGAGCACCTGGGGGAAAATGGGGACACCATGAGAAACCATCATTATTTAACTACACCTAGGTAATTACATGAGTATGGGAAGGAACTACTCTTTCAGTGCATGAGTAGTGAACAGGAGGAAAACTTAAAGGTGGTAGTGCAAGACAACTAAATTCACAGTAATAAATGTAGATATCACAGAGAAATAAGAAATTAAAACAATTTTTTAACTAGATACCTGATGATGAAAAGGCAGGCCCAAGAGCAAATTGTTCCAACCTACAAGCAACATACTAGCACAAACACACACTGTAGAAACGGGAATAATTAAAATGAAATAAAATCTGAGACAAGGGGCACAGGCATTCTGGAATGCTTACCTCGGCAGGTAACAGCGAATAGGAATAAGATTTCTTGAGGCCTTTATCAAGCTGATCCGGACTGTTAACTACATATTCAACAAAATCACGATTGAGACACAGTCAGTCACTCCCTCCATCTACGGGAATTCCTGTTGAAAGAGCACGCAGTAAGATCAATTTTATGGGGAGGAAAATGAGAGGATTTAGTTTTTCTGTTAAAATTTATATATAATGTAATTAAGATACTGATAAGTTGAAGAATGGTGGTGGTTTTGAGATAAAACATATGAGATAAAGCAATTAATTAATAAACTGATGGACATAGTTCACATGCTTACAAATGAAAAAGCATTATATGAATAAGTGTTTGAAATGTGTGTGCTTGTATTTCATGGGATTATATGCAATAGTACTGAAGTGCAGACAGGTTCAAACCACTATGTACTACATGGCTATTATACCCGATAAAAAAATTTAAATAGATGAATTTTAAGTGTCATCTTCCTATTTCTTGATTTATTTGTGAATACAGTATACTGATATCAGTGGTGGTGATTATATTCCATAATTACACTTGACTTCTACCTTTTCCCGGTTTGGGGCCTTCTATTGATAATTACTTACTTCTCCTACCTTTTGTAAGTGAAGATTGAGAATGCACAATTAATGCTCCAAATTGGTCTTTGAAGTAGCTACAGTCTAAAAGTAATTAATGGAACTCTTTTAGCATTTCAAACTGTAATTCACTGGTAACACAAATTTCAGTCATTTGAACTGAGCAATGTAGGAAAACACTCAAATCAGATTGACTTTGAACAATTTTGGTGTGAAAGTGACTTGCGAAAAGTATTGAGCTTCACAATATACCAAACATAACTAGATTTTATGCAGTATGAACCTACAAAACAACAACAACAAAAATGAACCTATCAATAGCCTGCCCTTCATTTTGCCAAACATGCACACAAACCTAATCAACATTTACTTATGTCATGGTAAAGCAAGGGTTTATTTTCCATCCAAAGTGGCAATACCATTCAGGAACATGAGTGATGAGATTTTCCCAGATCGAAAAAAAACAATTCTGATAACATGTGACTAGTGCATCACAAAGTTTGAAATGTGTATTTCCATTCCAATTTCAAAGTCTGCTTTCATGTCAACAGCCTTAATAAGGCATAAGACTATATTTTTTATGTCCCATTTTTGGGACATCAAACCTGTTAGGTTTAGGTTCCCCCCTAGCTAAAGATACTACAATCTACGTGGCCATCCATCCAGTTATTGGCCAGACGCAAAGATGTTTAAAAAAATTGCCAAATGATCCGCATATCATGCACTGCATCACGCCATTCATATTCCATCACAAGAATTCATAAAAAAACTCCATACAATATATTGAAAAGCTGAACTGAGCATGCTATTCATATTTTGCTCATCACAGTTCACCATTTCCCAATTAAAACAGTATTGAAGGATTAATGGTCTGTAATAAGTAGTGACAAGATAAACTGTAAGTGATCAAAAGTGAATGAAGAAGTTTACACAAATGCTGAAGAATTTGTTGAATTCGTAATGCAATGACATTCAGTTTGAGCACTTTATAAAGATTTTAACTAAGCAAGAACTATTAAACTAAGTTATTAAAATATTTTTTATCCCTACACCAATCAGCAGTTGATTATTCACAACATTAGCCCTAACCAGTAAGCACGAATACCAGCGTTAAATATAATGAAACGCCATTTTTTGGGTGAGCTCCGGAGGCTCCCCCGGGGATATTCCGGTGAATATTCTAATGTCAGTCTTTGGCATCAGTCATGTGTATGGAGTTATGTGGGCCTACTGGGGACCATGAGCTAGAACCTGTTCTCCTCAGAAGAGGCACGAGGAGCAATGGCCTATAGAAACCCCCGTGTGGTTGGAAGCATTCTATGTCTGTCATCAACCGGGTTTGGCACCCAGAAAGGTAAGCGTCCCAAAACAATCCCCTATTCTGGTGAAAACTGCTACAAAAAGCCGAACAAGTATATAGAACTCTCTAAACAGAAACGAGCATGACGTCACACATCCCCGCGCCGCTGTCTGCGCAGCTTCCCTCCTCCCAGGTAGGGAAGAGGGGGAGCCCCAAACAACCGCACTGGCAATCCACCTCCGAGTTCCGAGGCTGGACATAAAAACCCGCCGACCGGGGGAGGAAGGTTTGCCGGGAAGCCTCCGGGTCTCGCCCAGAAAATAGCATATCATTATATTCATCTCTGGTTTTCTGGGGGGAGCTCCTACAGCTCCTCGGAAATAACTTCCCACAGTGGAAAACCAGAGGGACTTACCCGGGAGGCGGTCGCTGCTCACTCCTCAACCCGAAGTCGAGACAACTGGCTGCATCCGCCGACCCAAAGCGACACAGGCCCGACTAGACCCAGGAACGTTCACGAGGTAGCACGCAGCCATGACTCTGTTCGACTGCCAAAACCCCGCGCCCTAATGTCAGACTAGGACATGTTATCAAAGACGGCAGCAATAGCAGCGAACTTATGAACGTCATGAGCACGGGGATAGAGCGCAGGCTGGCTAGACTTATTAACCCTGCAAACGACCTGGTAAACCCAAACCCGCGAACAGGGAAGAAGGGAAACCAAATCAACCCAAAGGGCGTCCCCGAACACAGAAGCCGTGGTGCGCAAATAACGGCGGAGGGCCGCAACCGGACACAAAACATGATGCACCCCTGGCCTGGCCAACCAGGCATCTCAACCCAAGGACCCCTCCGGAAAGCAGCCGTCTCATTCTTCACCAGAAAAGAAGGAGACGGCTGCAGACGAACAAACCGATTACAACTCCCGAAAGAGCAGGAAACCCCTGCGCCGGAGGAGAGCATGAAGCTCGCCGACCGGACCCCGAAGAGGCCAATGCCAACAGGAAGAGAGCCTTCGAGAAACAATCCTGAACCGAAGGGGCTACAACAAACCAAGGAGAATAAAGATAGGAGAGCAGTCTGTCCAATGACCAAGACGGCTCAGGCGGCGCATGAGCAGGCCGGAGGTGAAACAACGCACGAGAACGCTTGCGAAATGGGGCAGAAGTAACATCTATACCGAAAGCAAGCTGAAGCGGCTCTGCCAGTGCCGCCCGATACGAGGAGACAGTATTCAGCATAAGATGACGGTCATGGAACAACCAAGAGAGAAAGAACAACACCACCAGAACCGAAAGCGAGTACAACGACGAAGAGTCAAAAAGAAACGGAAGACTGCCAGGAAACTTCATACTGCCACTGAAACGAAATCCGCAGGTGGGACAATAACAAAGAAACCAACTAGTCACCATAGAAGAGATGACAAACTCGAGTAAAAAATACCATAAGCGAAGAATCGAGGAGAAGATCGAATCAGTCACGTGACGCACCGGTCCGATGTGCTGAAAGAGGCGGAGGTGCTGGAAAACCTCCGGGTTCGGACACCGAGCAAGCAGCGCCTGAAACCACGGCTGGGCCGGCCACCAAGGGGCCTAGAGGACAACACGAAAACAACACTTCCACACGAAAAAACTTTTATTTAAAAAAATACGTTGATAACAACGCCTTATGCTACGTTATAAAATAAAATTAATATATACAAAAAATATTCTAGTCATAATTAAATAAAACACTATATTTTATATAGTTATCCATAAAGAAAGCTAATATTTCACAGCTCGATCTCCATCCTTGTCACTCACAAGTTCCTCGAGAGATCTATCTGTGCATTGTTCGATATCAATTCTGTAGACAAAACTATGGGTCCTAGTGATACCTCTTGTTAGTGGTTGTAAATCGAGGAGATTATTATTGAAGTTCAGCAATTCAGGAAACAGGAAGATCCACGAAATTGAAATTTTCTACTTCAATAAGAATGACTCGAATAGCGTATGAAGCATGCAAGCATAAAATTGACTAAACGGCCTAACTTCTTTAATTAAGATGGATGAAAAGCCTTTCCCTGCCTGACAATGAATGTCATCACCGTCTTCTCTGCAATTGTTTTGTTAAGGCAACTTGCTGTAAATAGCATGAGTCTTGCAAGAATGTCTCCTACCAACCTTAGTGTCTTCATTTAACAAGTGCTTCAACAAATGAATACCGCCCAAGAGATATACCCACCGGGAGATGTGTTCCACTTCTCGGTGTATATACTGTTCAGAGTCTACTTTAGTCCTGGAATATATTCATAATTAAATGTATACTTTCTGGTTGGTCAGTAAGATAATGTAGTAGCCTTAATAACTCTCCCATGGTTGACAGGTCTCTTTCCAACATTAAACCAAACCATTATATTGTCTACAACCCAGTACGTGGATGAAGAGTGTCTCTCTCTCTCTCTCTCTCTCTCTCTCTCTCTCTCTCTCTCTCTCTCTCTCTCTCTCTCTCTCTCTCTCTCTCTCTCTCTCTCTCTCTCTCTTTGTATAAAGTTATTCGAAACTGGACGAATAATTACACGAATTACATCAAATGTCAAGTAATAAAAATGGTTTTGTGCACAGACAAACAACAGCGAACAGTTAACGGTTATGGTGATACAAAAGCACAAAAGATTTGTTTCACTTCAGGGAATGAATTTCTGGACAGATATTTAAAAACTCTTCACTACCAACAAGCTAATCATTTCCTTCCGAAGGCACTAGGAGGGTCTGGCGGTGGCGGCGAGACAGAACTGACTCCACACTCAAGGTCTTGCAGCCCCGTGAAGTCGTCACTGGCTGATAGGGACAGAGGCCTAGTCGTTACGTACAGGGTGGAGGTTGCTACCCCTCTGTTGGCTCCAATGGAGGTGCAGATAACTGCTGTCACGGGCGAGGCCCCGTTTGGTTTGCCTGAGGCTGTTGTTGAGTGGGTGGACTGTGGACTGGTGTTGGCGGTGTGTCAGGACTCCAGCATGTGCGCCACCTCACGGAATCCGCCCAGAAACTTGGCACTTCCGCGGCAGCTCTCCAGACCTGAAGTAACAATTTTACTCAGCATGTTATAGTGACACTGATACTGCAAGAGTGGCACTGAGAGTATTGTTATAGTAATGCTGAGCGTAATTAGAAAATCATTTGGAGCATTGAAGTGACTCGAACCAGTGATCAAGGTACGTCAAGCCGCGCACCTTACCACTGTACCACAACATAGTCTAAGTTATACAACCAGGGATTTCACTGAATCCACGGGAGGTTAGCAGGCTTCTACTGAAGCCGGTCCAAGTTTCACATATAACCCCCAAGCACTCTGGTGTAGGTAAAGGTCATCAACCGAACCCTCTAACTTCCAAGACAAGGAAATCCCACTAACGTGATATATCAATGAGAAAATTAATTGGAACGTTGATATATATCACGTAAGTGAGGTCTGGAGCTGACGTGGAACATTCACTAGGAAAGAAATCCATTAATACTGCTAATGGATCCACAAAACTATTGAAGCATTAACATCGCATATTATCACAACACAGGTAAAATTTACGTGGATGATCTATAGAAAAACACACTTCAGATTATTCCTACTGTGACATTCATTCTTAATAATTTGTTGCGACATCCTAGAATAGCAAATTTATAACAACAGATGAAATAAGGGATCCGACGACCCCTTGCACATTATTACTAAAAATAACACGGTTTTACAGGTAAGAATTTAACTCCTTAATTACAGAACAAAATGTAATCTTGTACTCTTCTAGTAATCTGCTTACTCGTGAGCATGTGTGGATGAGTGTAGTATGTGATTGTGGTGTGTGTATGTGATTGTGGTGTGTGTATGCGTGTGTGTGTGTGTGTGTGTGTGTGTGTGTGTGTGTGTGTGTGTGTGTGTGTGTGTGTGTGTGTGTGTATGTGTATGTGTGTGTGTATGTGTGTGTGTGTGTATGTGTGTGTGTGTGTGTGTGTGAGTGTGTGTGTGTGTGTGAGTGTGTGTGTGTTTCTGCATGTGTTTATGAGTGCAGCAAATAATTCTCTGGTCTTAAAACATGTAAAACAAAATCATGTATCTTCCACACACAGCAGTTCAAACTCACAGGAAGACAGTGATCCGGGAGAAGAGCCATCGCCTTCGTAAGCATAATTCCTCAGGTCGTCCCCTGCGGGAGGGATACTGCCGGTACCTCTCTTACCGCCGACGCCGTTCTGCTTCCCATTCTCCAACGTCGTTCCTCCGGATTTCCGGCCTCCACGCTCAACGTCCGGGACCAACACTGAGGACCCGCTCCGTCTCTGGTCCTCCATGCTGCTGGTCTCAGAGGCGGCGTCCACCTGCAGCACATCTACGCCTGCCCAATATTATTAAATGAAATAAACAAAACATTCTCAGAAAAAAAACTTACATAAGCTGACAAGATGAAGATATAAATACAGTTCTCTCCAAGGGCAAGCGAGTTATACACAGAGATCCGAATAGCATATGAAAGCTGAAACTATAAAGATACTTAATCACTTGTGAATAGTATTGAAGGGCTCCTCTGATGTCTACGGGGATGAAGCCATTCGCTGGCTTTGATCAAGTACTTAATGCAACTCAAGAGGCCACTGACCTGGTAGGTTAAGGTTTCTGATTCAGGCTGGCAGTGGGAAGGGCCACATACCTGCTTTGTTGGGGTTCTTGATCCAGGCTGGTAAGAAGAGGGCCACATACCTGCTATGTTGGGTTTCTGGTCAAGGCTGGTAAGGGAACGACCACATACCTGCTATGTTGGGGTTCTTGGTCCAGGTTGGTAGGAAGAGGGCTATATACCTGCTATATTGGGTATCTGATCAATGCTGGTAAGGGGAGGGCCACATACCTGCTATGTTGGGGATCTTGGTCTAAGCTGGTAGGGGAGAGGGCCACATACCGCCTATGTTGGGGATATTGGTCCATGCTGGTAGGGGGAGGGCCACATACCTGCTATGTTGGGGTTCTTGGTCCAGGCTGGTAGGGGGACGGCCACATACCTGCTATGTTGGGGTTCTTGGTGCTGGCGGGTAGGGGGGGAGGGCCACATACCTGCTATGTTGGGGTTCTTGGTCCAGGCTGGTAGGGGGACGGCCACATACCTGCTATGTTGGGGTTCTTGGTGCTGGCGGGTAGGGGGGGAGGGCCACATACCTGCTATGTTGGGGTTATTGGTCCAAGCTGGTAGGGGGAGGGCCACATACCTGCTATGTTGGGGTTCTTGGTCCAGGTTGGCTGACCGTTGGCTTTAGGCGGCGTCAACAGTTGCAGCTCCAGCAGGTTGGGCGTGTGGTTGCAGGGCGGAGAAACCTGTTGCTTACAGCTGACGGCGTCTTCCTTGTTGTCAGCGGCGCCTCTGCGCAGCGCAGAGCGGCGGTGGTGCTGATGCAGCAGAAAGACGCAGATCAGCACTGTTTTGGGAGGAACACGTGATGAGCTCAAGGTTTAGTAGTCTAGTGATGTGACCTAGACTGACAGTTTAATGATGTGGCCCACATTGACAGTCTAATGATGTGGCCTACTCTGACAGTCTAGTGATGTGACCCCACACTGACAGTCTAGTGATATGGCCCACACTGACAGTCAAGTGATATGGCCCACACTGACAGTCAAGTGATATGGCCCACACTGACAGTCTAGTGATGTGGCCCACACTGACAGTCAAGTGATATGGCCCACACTGACAGTCAAGTGATATGGCCCACACTGACAGTCAAGTGATATGGCCTACACTGACAGTCTAGTGATGTGGCCCACACTGACAGCCTAGTGTTGTTACCCACACTGACATTCTAGTAATGTGATCTACACTGACAGTCTAGTAATGTGACCCCACACTGACAGACTAGTGATGTGACCTACTCTGACAGTTATTATATTGTGGTTGGTGGTGTTGTCGTCGTTGATCCTTCTATTTGGACAACCCAGCCCACAACTCAGTAGAGTGCTTAAACTTTACCAGATCACCCTCGGCGCTTCTGGCCCTTGGAGAGGGGCTCAACGTCACACGTTTAGGGGATGCGGCTCCAATACTTAGCATCATTGTCAGGTGCACACACCCACTCGAGCCGCTTTGACTCCCCACTCTCTCCTTATGTGGTATGATCTCAATCCCTCTTGTTTTATTGATTATTCCGTTCTACTCTGTCCACAGCAGTGATTATTTCTCTCTCTCTTTCTGTCTCTCTCTACTTTTTTACTACTTCCTGGGAAGCCTCACTATGACAAGGGCAAACACCAGCAAATTTGAAAATATTTACTGGACAAAGAACATACACAATACATACACACATATAATAATAATTAATCCTACACTCTATACTATTTCAGTCAGGTTGCACTCCAACACCATCAGAACTCTATCATCTGCTTATCAAGTGGTATCCTATCTCCTGATTCACCACCTAATACTACCAACCTCCTCAAGTAGATCAAGTCTTATAATGCAATGTTGCACTATAAGCAAGAGAATATACATCTATGATAGAATGTACTCTATCACCTCCCTACAAGTAATCATTTAGAACTTCCCTTCCGCATCTGGAAGTTCACTACCCTGATCTCAAGTACTTCTGGGTTTATCTACCAGGATCCTCTGCAGCTCCTCCAGGCTACTACACCATGAAGTTTTCCTGGGGAAACTATGGTGCTTCACCCTTCTGTTAGGGTCCTCCACAGCTCTTCTGGCTGCTACACCATGAAGTTTCCTCGAGCAACTATGGTGCTTTACCACCTCCACAGAAGCATGTGACACTCCTCTTCACTGATTCTCCTCACAGCTCGAGGTCCTCTCCTCCACTACCTTGGAGTCTCATCAACTACTTCATCTGTGCTGGTTTCGAAGTTCTCAGCAACTTCTTCCCCAAAGGCAAACCTGCAACCCATTGACACTCCAATAAAAATGTTTCCCCTTAAACACATAAACACAAATAACCACAAAATATGTTTGCCTCCAACCTCTATCTGCTCTCTACATACTGTGTGAGTGTACTCCCCCATTTTGGGCTGGTCCATGCTCCGCCTTTCTCGGCGGTCCTCACTCACTCTGGGAGGGTCCTCCGCTGTCAGGAGCTGGGCTCCCTCAGTCACCTGCCAGCGCTGAGATGAGACGGACGTCGCTCCGTCCTCCAGGGCATTCCTCCCTCTCCACTCTCTTATTTTTAGGCCTTCTGCCTTATCAAAACATGTCTAACTTATCAATAAACATAGCTACTGTCGCTGGGTACACGACCAACTACAAGTAATCGCTATAGCCTGGCTTAAGATCGTGCTTACCACAGATTGTCTGGTCGAGGGCGCTCCTCCCTCTGATGGAATATGGTCAGGGTACTCCCACGGCCCACGATAATGTCTTTGGGCGGCTTAATAAACACTCCTCGCCGTGCAGGACTTGAGACCACAACGTTCCCAGCTCGATTCCACAGCTGGAACGTCTGCACACTTCTCCTTTCTTGGAGATATATCACTAGGGGTTCCTTTCTAACGGAAGCTCAAACGGAGCACAGCTTCCCCTTGCGATGTCTGGCCTCAAGTGAGGTCAAAGCCCTCCAGAAGCGAGGCTCACGCCTCCAGCAAATTATCCACATCTAACCAGTTATTTATCTATTTTCTTATTCACTGCCCATAATCTCAAATTGTTATTAAATCCGACCAACTATTTTACATCTGTATCTTCACCTTTATATATCCTAGACCTTCTAGTCAGGTCAGGCTTGATAGAATAATTATCAAAGGGGAGACTCGTTTTTCGGCTGCCTGGGATCATAACACTCCCTCCCCCTTGTTTTTGAGAATTATTCTAGTGACTAGGCTGGAGATAACGCATCAGCTACTACATTGTCTCACCCCCTAATGTGCGTTATCACCAGGTCAAACTCTTGGAGCGATAAAAATCATCTGGTTAACCTCTGGTTTGCATGCTTCATTTTCTTCAGGAAAACTAGGGGATTATGGTCTGTATACACCGTTACTGGGTGTCCTCCCCCACTCACATACACTTCACAATGTTTCAATGCCATCACCAGGGCCAAAGTCTCTTTCTCGACCGTACTGTACGACCTCTGGTGCTTAACGAACTTCTTCGAGAAGAAGGACACAGGGCGGTGAATTCCATCACTCTGCTGCGTCAGTGCAGCTCCAGCCCCTATATTACTGGCATCTACAAATAACGTGAACGGCGCTCCAAAATCTGGCAACACTAGTATAGGCGCCTCGGTCAACAGTCTTTTGGTCTTTTCAAATGCTTCTTGTGCTGTTCCATTCCACTCCCACATCCTGCTCTTTGATAGCAAACTCGTCATAGGAGCGGCTATGGTGGAGAAATTTCCGCAGAACTTCTGGTAATATCCAATCATACCGAGGTATCTCAACAATTCTTTCTTACTCCTGGGCACAGGGAAGTTGTCAATGGCCTCCACCTTTGTTCTTACCGGAGCAACCTCGCCTTGCCCTACTATATATCCAAGGTACTCCAGGCGGGCTCTCCCGAACTCGCTTTTTGCTAAGTTGATCGTCATGTTGGCCTTCTCCAATCGATCGAACAAATCTAAATTCGATCCACGTGATCCTTCCAGGAATCAGCGAACACTACAATATCATCGATGTACACTGCACCTCCGGTCGCACCTTGTAATTTGCAATATCTGGCTCACAACTCGCCAGAAACATGATCTTCTCACAAACGATCTGACTTCTCTGGCACCTCGTGTCTAGGCTGTCCTCCTTGGACGCCCGCACTCCATCGGTCCACTCTACTTATTGTTTCCACCCTCCGTTTCCTCGTCGTCTTCTCTTCACGTCCAGAGTCAGACATCTACTGTCTGTACCTCCTCTGTCCTCTTCACACTTCCATATACTGCCATTATACTTCCGTCTCCCGTCATCGTGCCTCACTCCCTCGTCTTCACCGATGATCCTCCCTTTCGTCTCATTTATCCGAGACCTTATCCTGTTTGACTTCCATCGAGTCCTCGGCTTTCTTCTATTCCTCCATGCTTGTATCATCATCCTCAGCTCACACTTCTCATCTCTATACAACTCCCTTTCCTCTCCTTCAACTCTTCTTCGTTCCCTAAAAGTTTCTTCGAGCACTCTACTATACCCAACAGCACTCGACCGTACATGTCGCTTTACCTCTCCTAGAGTGCTCGAAAGCATCGCTCCACACATACTGTCTCTTCTCCTTTCATTTTCTCGGCTATTACTCTTCTTCACTATCTTTCCTCCACGTTTTCTGTGAAACATGTCAACTCCTGACATCTCAAACCACTTAACTGCACTGTCCATATGCCTGTGTGCTCGTGGACAACTTGACGCTCTACTCCCGTCCTCAGTATGTCCACATCCTTCTTCATTTCTACTCGGCACAGTTGCATTCGCCTTCCGACTCTTAATTTCAGTGGTCTGGGCTCTACTCAGGTCCCCTCTCTTCACATGAGTCTTCTTCAGCTGGGTCATCTTCACTTTTGACCTCACCGAGACTTCATCTTCCCGAGCCGGACCATCCTCAAATAACCACGCTATATCTACGTCGATATCTTCTACCGGTTTAATCGACACTGTCTCATCTTCTCTAGCGTCTTCCTCGTCGGCCACCTCTGCCTTCGTCACTACCGAGACAGGGTTTTCAATGGCTTGGCAGTCTCCTGACGCATCTCCTCGGATGTCAGTCAGGTTCACACTCTCAGGTGTCCCACCCGTGCCGTGGCCTTCTGGGCACTCCTCTGGCACAGTCTTTGCTATGACTCTTAGCAACACCTTTGTCCCGCACAAGTCATTCCCCAGGATCACTTGGACACCTGGAACAGGTATGTCGGGGCATACTCCCAACATCACCTCGGCTGACACATATTCCGACCTTAGCTGGACAGCGCATACGGGAATGTTACTCTCAGACAATAACCCATAAACTTTCATCTTACTCCTGCCAGCTAATTGTCTATCATTCCCAATCAGACTTCTCGTAATTAAGCTCTGATTAGCTCCGGTATCCCTTAAGATACCAACTTCTACCTCAGGTTGGCCTCCTATACTGATCCAACCTTTGCTCATGAACGGCCTATACCTCTCGTTCACTAAGTTCATCTTCTGTGGTTTGTCTTGGAACACATTAGTATATTTACTTCGGGGGTCACACATGGCCAGGGTCACAACTCTTTTTGCCCTGCCTACAATCTCGCATCACGTGACCTAATCCGTTACAATTGTAACACCTCACCTGGGAAAAGTCTCTTCTATATGTACCAGAGTAGCTCTGACTTTGTCCACTCGCATGAGAGTTCCTCGGGCCAGACGTACTACTCGTACTCTGTGGGGCTTTACTGGACTCTTGATTTCCTGGATCACGATTAGTTTCTCGTTTAGCTCCTCCATCCTCACTTTCTGACGAAGTGCTCGACCTACTCTTCTGAGTTTTAGGGTACTTATGTTTATCTGCCCATTTATCAAAATTCTTCTCACCCCAGACTCCTCTGGGTCTTTCGTAATTTCTTCCTCCCCAGACTCCACTGGATCTGCCATTGCTGCGTCTCATCTCACTTCTCACTCTGTTCTCCCTCAAGCTCTTGTATGCTTCAGTAATCATATCCACCCTATCTACGGCATCTTTCACCTTCTTTATCCCTGCTTCTTGGATCTTGAACTTTGTTTCAGGATGCATCATCTCCAAGAACTTCTCCATGACCATCAGTTTCTTCAGATCAGCGTAAGATTCAACTCCAGCAGCCTCAATCCACTTCTGGAATCGTCTTTCCAGATCCCTTGCTGTCTCAGCAAAGGTACATGCTCCAACTTTGATCATCTCTCTGAAGCGCTTCCTATAAGCTTCTGGGGTTAACTGAAACGAGCGCAGTATGCTGCTCTTTACTGTGGCATAATCCTGGCACTCTTCCAGTGACAATTGGGTGTATGCCTCCCTAGCTGCACCGGTCAATCTTAACTGGACCAGCTGGGCCCATTCCTCCTGTGGCCACTCCTTGATGCTGATTACCTTTTCAGAGTGCTCAAAAAAGTTCTCTGCCTCTTTGGGAACAAACAAGGGAAAATCCTTCTTCCTAACCCTAACATCTGTGTGAGTGTGATACCTGGGTGGTGCTCTCGGGCAACCCATGTTCAATCCTCTGTTCAGCCAGAGTCCTATTTGCTTCTATCTGCATTTGTTTTGTTTTCTCTTTTTCTTTATCCACCTCTAGCCTGGCTTTTTATTTTTCTTTCTCTTGTTCCAACTCCAGTTCCCTTATTCTGGTTTTCTCTTTTTCTTTCTCCACCTCTAGCCTGGTTTTATCTTTTTCCCTCTTGGCTTCATTTTTCATCTGGAGTTCTAATTTCATCTTTTCCAGCTGGAACTGTCTCTCCTTGTCCTCACGCTGCATCTGGAGCTCTAACTGGAATCTCTCCAAGCTCCTATTTCGGCTACTCCTGCTACTGCGGCTATTCTTGCTGCTCCTACTCGATCCCTGGGATCTCACTTCATCCTGCCCATCATCCTCCTTTCCACTTTTAGCTCCTTTCTGGGCTCCTTGTTCTGCCGCTTCACTCTTGGCTCGCAACTGCCTCAGGATCTCATCCTTCATCCAAGCTACTTTAGATGCTTTCAACCTGATGCCACATTTTTCTGCTATTTGTTTTAATTGATCCCTCGTGCAACCTTCCAAGTCCTCAGGCTTGCCTGACTCCACAAATGCCTGCATCTTATCCATCTTTGTCCTGTGAGTCTTACCAAGAGAGAGAAAATACACCTGCGGTCACACAGTGTATCTATTTCAACAAGGGGTGTACAAGTCCTCTCTTGGACAGGGTGCGGGTGTGTCAATTCACTATCCCAGACACAGGCCCCCAATTTATTATTATATTGTGGGTTGGTGGTGTTGTCATCGTTGATCCTTCTTTTTGGACAACCCAGCCCACAACTCGGTAGAGTGCTTAAACTTTACCAGATCACCCTGGGCGCTTCTGGCTCTTGGAGAGGGGCTCAGCGTCACACGTTTAGGGGATGCGGCTGCAATACTTAGCCTCGTTGTCACATGCACACACCCACTGGAGCCGCTGTGACTCCCCACTCTCTCCTTATGTGATATGATCTCCTCAATCCCCCCTTCTTTTGTTGATTATTCCGTTCTTCCCTGTCCACAACAGTGGTTCTTGGTTCTCTCTCTCTCTCTCTCTCTCTCTCTCTCTCTCTCTCTCTCTCTCTCTCTCTCTCTCTCTCTCTCTCTCTCTCCTTCTATACTACTTCCTGGGAAGCCTCACTAGGACAAGGGCAAACACCAGCAAATTTGAATATATTTTCTGGACAACTCATCATCTGCTTATCAAGTGGTATTCTATCTCCTGATTCACCACCTAATACCACCAACCTCCTCAAGTAGATCAAGTCTTATAATACAATGTTGCACTATCAGCAAGAGAATATACATCTATGAACATGTACAAGGAAAATTGGCATATGAATGCAATAACATAAATATCATTATAAATGTTCCTCGATATACAACAATGATCCATCGATCACCCTATCAGACCTAGAACACATACAACTGTAGGTAATCCAGCCTACGATTGTAACTCTATACTTCAGTATAAACACTCCTCGGCAAAAGAATGGCAAACAATCACTTACCTTTCACTGCGTCTTGCACGCTAATGACAACCAAATACTCTATTACCTCCCTGCAAGTAATCATTTAGAACTACCCTTCCACATCTGGAAGTTCACTACCCTGATCTCTTCAGGTACTTCTGGGTTTATCTACCAGGATCCTCTACAGCTCCTCCAGGCTGCTACACCATGAAGTTTTCCTTGGGCAACTATGGTGCTTCGCCACTTCTACTAGGGTCCTCCACAGCTCTCCTGGCTGCTACACCATGAAGTTTCCTCGAGCAACTATGGTGCTTCACCACCTCTACAGAAGCACGTGACACTCCTCTTCACTGCTTCTCCTTCGTGACACTCCTCTTCACTTCACTGCTCGAGGTCCTCTCCTCCACTACATTGGAGTCTCATCAACTACTCCCTCTGTGCTGGCTTTGAAGTTCTCAGCAACTTCTTCCCCAAAGACAAACCTGCAACCCATTGACACTCCATTAAAAATGTTCCCCCTTAAACACATAAACAAAAATAACCACACAATATGTTTGCCTCCAACGTCTATCTGTTCTCTAAATACTGTGTGAGTGTACTCGCCCATTTTGGGCTAGTCCATGCTCCGCCTTGCCCAGTGGTCCTCACTCACTCTGGGAGGGTCCTCCACCGTCAGGAGCTGGGCTCCCTCAGTCACCTGCCAGCGCTGAGAGGAGATGGACGTCGCTCTGTCCTCCAGGGCGTTCCTCCCTCTCGACTCTTATTTTTAGGCCTTCTACCTTATCAAAACATGTCTTCCTTATCAATAATCATTGCTACTGTCACTGGGCACACAACTAACTACAAATAATCGCAATAGACTGGCTTAAGATCGTGCTTACCGCAGATTGTCTGGTCGAGGGCGCTCCTCCCTCTGACGGAGTCTGGTCAGGGCACTCCCACGGCCCACGATAAAGTCTCTGGGCGGCTTAATAAACACTCCTCGCCGTCCAGGACTTGGAACCACAACGTTCCCAGCTCGATTCCACAGCTGGAACGGCTGCACACTTCTCCTTTCTTGGAGATATATTACTAGGGGTTCCTTTCTGACGTGAGCTCAAACGGAGCACAGCTACCCCTTGCGATGTCTGGCCGCAAGTGAGGTCAAAGCCCTCCAGAAGCGAGCCTCACGCCTCCAGCAAATTATCCACATCTCCTAACCAGTCATTTATCTATTTTCTTATTCACTGCCCATAATCTCAAATTGTTTATTAAATCCAACCAACAATTTTACATCTGTATCTTCACCTCTATATTTCCTAGACCTTCTAGTCAGGTCAGGCTTGATAGAATAATTCTCAAAGGGGAGACTCGTTTTCGGCTACCTGGGATCATAACACAGTCTAGTGATGTGACCCCACACTCACAGTCTAGTGATGTGGCTTACACTGACAGTCTAGTGATGTGGCCCACACTGACAGTCAAGTGTTGTTACCCACATTGACAGTCTAGTGATGTGACCTACACTGACAGTCTAGTATGTGACCCCACATTGACAGTCTAGTGATGTGACCCCACACTGACTGTCTAGTGATTTGACCCCACACTGACAGTCTAGTGATGTGACCCCACACTGACAGTTTAGTGATTTGACCCCACACTGACACTCTAATGATGAGACCTACACTGACAGTCTAGAGATGTAGTCCACACTGACAGTTTCGTATTGTTACCCACACTGACTGTCTAGTGATGTGACATACAATGACAGTCTAATGATGAGACCCACACTGACAGTCTAATGATATGGCCCACACTGACAGTCTATTAATGTTACCCACACCCAGGGAGCCGGTCGGCCGAGCGAGGGAGCCGGTCGGCCGAGCGGACAGCACGCTGGACTTGTGATCCTGTGGTCCTGGGTTCGATCCCAGGCGCCGGAGAGAAATAATGGGCAGAGTTTCTTTCACCCTATGCCCCTGTTACCTAGCAGTAAAATAGGTACCTGGGGTGTTAGTCAGCTGTCACGGGCGGCTTTCTGGGGGTGGAGGCCTGGTCGAGGACCGGGCCGCGGGGACACCAAAGCCCCGAAATCATCTCAAGATAACCTCAAGATAACCACACTAGCAGTCTAGTGATGTGACCCACACTGACAGTCTAGTAATGTTACCCACACTGACAGTCTAGTGATGTGACCTACACTGACAGTCTAGTGATGTTACCTACACTGACAGTCTAGTGATGTTACCTACACTGACAGTCTAATGATGTGACCCACACTGACAGTCTAGTGATGTTACCTACACTGACAGTCTAGTGATGTTACCTACACTGACAGTCTAATGATGTGACCCACACTGACAGTCTAGTGATGTTACCTACACTGACAGTCTAGTGATGTTACCTACACTGACAGTCTAATGATGTGACCCACACTGACAGTCTAGTGATGTGACCTACACTGACAGTCTAGTGATGTTACCTACACTGACAGTCTAGTGATGTGACCCACAATGAGAGTGTTGTGATGTGACCTACACTGACAGTCTAGTAATGTGACCTACACCGACAGTAGTCTAATGGTGAGGTCTACACTGACAGTCTAGTGATGTGGCCTACACTGACAGACTAATGATGTGACCTACACTGACAGTAGTCTAATGGTGTGGCCTACACTGACAGTAGTCTAATGGTGTGGCCTACACTGACAGACTAATGATGTGGCCTACACTGAGAGCAGTCTAATATGTTGCCTACACTAATAGTAGTAAAATGATGTGGTCTACACTGACAGTAGTCTAATGATGTAGACTATTATCTACATATCAGTAAAATATCAGCTGAATAATGATGAATATTACATTATGAGAAGTTTTATCATATAGCTTATTATATAGGGATTTGAATTAAAAAAAATTGTTTAAATTTTTCTGTGTTTTATATTGTCTTTTAAAATAATATAAAACAAAACTTTTAGTTGTGTTTTTATCGCCCATATTCTGCTGGAATGATTGAGTGGGATGAGCCCTGGAAACGCAGATGCGAATCCTGGTCTGGTCATAGAATTCTTTGTCATTTATTGGCATTGCGACCATTCAACCTTTCTCACACTTGTAGGCTCAGCGCAACAAGAACATGCCCTGGTATTTGATAAAAAAAAATTTACTCACGACTCATTTCTTTCTTAGTGGCCTTCTTTGGGGAATTCGTTGTACTCTACGATCTTTTTTTATCTGTTGGTCTGATGAAGACACCATCTTTGACATATGCCTTAGACGTTTTAGAGTGAAATCTTGCAGGAACTCGAAGGCTTCTGACTCCTTATGTAACGCTGTGACAACTTGTTTCATAAGCCCAAATTTTATGTGCAGTGGTGGGATTAGTATCTTCTGGGGATCCTCCCTGGCTCCCAACTGGCTTTGTTCTTCCCCACAGAGAACTTTACCTCCTATGGACAGTCACTTGGTAATACCTCTTTGGAGATCAATCAGAAACGTGACCCGTTTGAAGGTTCCGATGACGTCTCAGCCGGACTTAAAGGCGTCCAGCAATCACTAAAGCAAAGTTTAAGAAATAATAGCAATTTCCAATAATATGAGACATAAGCAATTACAAAATAAACTACTCAATAAAAAAACAATTGTCACACATTGTTAAAGACGTGGACTGCTGCACATCACCAGCAGCATTTACAGAGTGAACTTAACAGGTAGATATACTCACGCAGGAGAAATGTGCACCAGACGACAATGGTCACCAGGATCCCGAGCGGCAGTTTTAGTGAAGTCTCCCCCACGTCTGGCAGGTGACAGTGTTGTCCGCTGAACCCCGCCGGACACGCACACATGAAGCCTTCACAGAGAACGGAATACCATTAGAAGAGGGTAGCTTAAAAGAAAGAAAAAATCTAAACGTCTCATTATTAGGTGGAACAGAATTTCACTCATGAACATTAGAAACATAGGAAGTAGTGGCAAATTTCAAGTCAATTATAGAAGATGAATAAGATGAGTAGACAGTCCAAGTTAGTTGTAAGAGTAGGCAATGCAAATCAGGTGGATGAATAGGCAGTCGAGGAGAAATGGGATAAGACCAAGTTAGTTGGATATGCAATCCGTCAGGTCGATGAATAGGCAGTCCAAATCAGGTGTATGGGCCCACAAGAGAGGGGACCATATAAGAGGGGCCCACATGGGAGTGGCCCCCACAAGGGAGGGGCCCCACAGAGGAGGGGCACCTGAGGAAGAGGCCCACAAGAGAGGGGCCCAAGGGGGAGGAGCCCATGAGAGAGAGACCCATTAGGGAGGGTCCAACAGGGGAGGGGCCCACACAAGGGAGAGGCCCCCCCACAAGGTAGGGCCCCTCAAGGGAAGGGACCCACAAGGAAAGAGCCCCACAAGGAAAAGCCCTATAAGGGAGAGGCCCCCCACAAGGTAGAGCCCGATAGGGGAAGATCCCGACAAGGAAAGTCCCTCAAGGGAGGGGCCCCACAAGGGAGGGCCCCACAAGATAAAGCCTCACAAGAGAGGGACCCCACAAGGGAGGACCCTACAAGGGAGGGCCCTACAAGAGAGGGACCCACAAGGGAGGGGCCCCACAAGGACCCCTCCTTTGCCTCTCCCTAGCCCTCCCTACAAGGTGGTGGGGAGGGGGTAGGGAGGGTGGGGCCCCTACCTACAAGGGAGGGGGCCCACAAGGAAGGGGCCCCACATGGGAGGGGGCCTCCACACTGGAGGGCCCCCCAAGACAGGGGCCCACAAGGGAAGGTCTTACAAGGGATGGGACCCAACAAGGGAAGGGCCCCATAAAGAAAGGGCCCTATAAGGGAGGGCCCCACAAGGGAGGGGCCCACAAGGACGGCTCACCTGGCTGGGTGTTGAAGCAGGTGCCTCCGTTAAGACATGGACGCCACACACACTCGTCCTCGTCCTCACACGTCTCCTCACTACTGCTCAGCGCCCGGCCCTCACCACACCTGTGACGACCACACCTGTCACTACCAGCCCCTCACTACACCTGTGATAACCACACCTGTCACTACCAGCCCCTCACTACACCTGTGATAACCACACCTGTCACTACAAGCCCCTCACTACACCTGTGATGACCAAACCTCTCACTACCAGCCCTCTACCACACATGTGATGACCACACCTGTCACTACTAGTCCCCCTCACCACATCTGTGGTGATCACACCTGTCACTACCAGCCCCTCACTACACCTGTCACTACAAGCCCCTCACCACACCTGTGATGACCAAACCTCTCACTACCAGCCCCCTACCACACATGTGATGACCACACCTGTCACTACTAGTCCCCTCACCACATCTGTGGTGACCACACCTGTCACTACCAGCCCCTCACTACACCTGTCACTACCAGCCCCTCACTACACCTGTCACTACCAGCCCCTCACCACACCTGTGATGATCACACCTGTCACTACCAGCCCCTCACCACACCTGTGATGACCAAACCTGTCACTACAGGCCCCTCACCAAACCTGTGTTGTCCACACCTGTCACTACCAGCTTTTAATTTCATATCTAAATATGGAATATGTTAGTAATTATACATCCATATTTTAAGTGTAAAACACATCAGAGGCCGTTCATTAAATCGACATTTAAGACCTCTAAGAGAGATTACATGTTAACTAAATAATAATTAATCCGTGTTAAGAGTGGACAGTGGGAGGACAAAAGTTGTATAAGGCTGCCAACTTGCCCGAGATTTAGAATAGTACAATAATTTGTGTAACAATTGGTATCTGATTATAGAAATATGCGTCCAGAGCAGCAATCTGTTATTCCGGGGAATTACAATGGAGGACAACAATAATTTATGAGACTAACATTTTACGAGAACAGCAATTAAAGAGAAGAACAATTCAAGAGAAAAACAAAAAAGTATGTTATTGGAAAAGTTTAAAACTGACTGCGATGGACACCAGAGAATTGTTGTGTACAGACCCGCAATGGTAGGACCTCCAGGTGTCGACGCAGGAGAGCGGGGGCCTGCAGGAGACGTTGGCACAGGCAGGAGGACCACCACACCCTTGCTCGACGCCCTGGAACACGCTGACCTGTCCCCAGGCTGTGCTGTTGACCGCTGGCGGTAGTGGTATCCTCCGCCCGGAGATCCTCAGGTCGTCCATACATCCTATAGTGGTAATGGTCAGGAGTAATATTATATTTATATCTCACTCCTTCATATTTATATATAAATATATATACTCAACATACCCATTTTAACACGAACCATTGTGATAGTCTCTGTGTATGCTGAACACAGTGACTCCAGCATACTCGGGCGTGCCTCCCACGTGGACACCCTCCTGGCCGTCCACCTGCAGCAGCTGGCGTCCCTCCAGCACCACCGAGGCGTTGTACAGGTCCCCGTCGCCGTCGTCAGCCGTCAGGAAGACCGCAGAGCCGTACCTGCCAGGGACACACCTCTTACTGACCTACAAGGTCCGCTCACATTTTCTCTTTTGTTGTGAACAAATTAGTTTAAAGGCAAATCGGAAAAATAAAATAAAGATAAAGTAACGAAATTCCAATAATTTAGTGACAGAGTTACAAGGACAGTATTACAGGGACACTATTACAGGGACAGTATTACTGGGATAGTATTACAGGCACAGTATTACAGACCATATTGTTGTTAGTATTACAGTGACGTAATGCAAGCTCTGCAATGTTAATGTTAAAGCAGTAGAATAACAATGCCCGTGAAACATTAATACATTGATTAAATGCAAATATTACGTCATTAGTTTTAGAGGAATACAGAGTGCCTGTATTACAATGATAAAATACCTGTATTACAGTGATAAAATGCCTGTATTACAGTGATACAATGAATGAATGAATTACGGTGATACAAAGCCTGAATTACTGTGATACAAAGCCTGAATTATTGTGATACAATATCAGTATTACAGTGATACAGTGCCAGGATTGCAGTGACTGAAATAGTGTACCAATGTTACAGTGCTAGAGGAACAAGTGTCAATGTTACAGTGGTAAGATGTAACATCAGTAATTGTATGCATCACTAGAAGGAGAGAGAGGCAATAAGAGAGCGCGTGTACCTTGCAGCAAGGAGAGAGTGCCAGCGGCCGTCAGCGAGGGCGGCCCGGGAGAGACAGAGGGAGGTGGTGGGTCGCGGGTGGAGACGCAGCAGCACACACACGCGGCCGCCCACCATCTCCACCGCCCACATGTCCCTCCCATGTTGTGACGTCATCACCACCAGTTCACCTCCTCTCCTCCGCGTCCTGAACCTGCGGCAGCAACACGTGTTACCACCTGTGTACGTGGGGCGCTAGACACTCCTACCACCTGTGTACGTGGGGCACGAGACACTCCTGCTACCTGTGTACGTGGGGCGCTAGACACTCCTACCACCTGTGTACGTGGGGCACGAGACACTCCTGCTACCTGTGTACGTGGGGCACGAGACACTCCTGCTACCTGTGTACGTGGGGCGCTAGACACTCCTACCACCTGTGTACGTGGGGCACGAGACACTCCTGCTACCTGTGTACGTGGGGCACGAGACACTCCTACCAGCTGTGTACGTGGGGCACGAGACACTCCTGCCACCTGTGTACGTGGGGCACGATACACTCCTACCAGCTGTGTACGTGGGGCACGATACACTCCTACCAGCTGTGTACGTGGGGCACGATACACTCCTACCAGCTGTGTACGTGGGGCACGATACACTCCTACCAGCTGTGTACGTGGGGCACGAGACACTCCTGCCACCTGTGTACGTGGGGCACGATACACTCCTACCAGCTGTGTACGTGGGGCACGATACACTCCTGCCACCTGTGTACGTGGGGCACGATACACTCCTACCAGCTGTGTACGTGGGGCACGATACACTCCTACCAGCTGTGTACGTGGGGCACGAGACACTCCTGCTACCTGTGAACGTGGGGCACGAGGCACTCCTGCCACCTGTGTAGGTGGGTCGACCGATGCTGACCTTTGATTACATGTCGCTTATTAGGGCCAAATACTCGCCATGTGAGCGATACAGGAAGCAATACCGAAGTATATCAGGGTATGAGATATATCAGGGCACCAGAACTATACCCCTCTCCCAGGATGTCCGTGTACCTTTTGCAAGTTACAGGGGTAACGATCAATTTCCAGTAGACAATGATAAATCCATGGATGGGATTATAGGTAATATGTTATTATGGCTGACGTGTTAGGACATTTCACACACATGATATCTGACCACACTGAGGTACCACACACCTGAGAGAGGTGCCACACACCTGAGAGAGGTGCCACATACCTGAGGGAGATGGTGGTGGTGTAGCCGAGGGGCATGAAGGAGAGGGTCAGCTTCACGTAACTGTTGTGGAGGAAAGTAGTGGGCGTGGTGGGCGTGGCACAGCCTGGCCCCGCCCACCCCGGCAGGCACTCACACCGCAGGGAGCCAGGCGACCCCTGGCACCTGCAGAGAGAAATTGAGATGAAGAGGGAATTAGGAGCAAATGGAGAGAGAGGAGAGAGAACGAGGAGACAGGGGGGAAGAACAGTGGAGAGAGCACAGGTGATAGAAATAAATGAAGGAAGTGAAATAGAATTAGGGATAATGAGAGAGAGAGAGAAGAGAGGTGATAGAGAGGCAGACAGGATGCAGAGACTCTGAAGAAGTGGGGAGAGGAGAGATACACGCGAGATGAGAGGATGAGAGTTAGTGATAGAGGAAGTGTCTAGTATAAATCGCAAGAAATTCGGACTGCTGGGTCATGTGGGTTTATATTGGATAATATAAACCCACATGACCCAGCAGTCCGCAATACAGAGTTTACCTATAGGTATAGGCAAGAGCTCATTCGGCATCAACTAAACAAGAAGAAGGAAGCCCTCCAAACCTTTATAGAGCAGGCGGAGCATCTGTTAAACAAATGGACCCAGTACGACATCCCTATCCAACTCAAGCAAACCATCAACAGTGAACTATTTAACCTGAAACAACAACATAAAACTCTTGTAGAAACAAAGACACTCCGTAAGTTAACATCCCTAAACGGTGGACAGCTAAAAATCCCTCGTCCTAAAGATGGCTACTTTAACCTGACTTCTTATGATCTTACCCAGGACCAACGAGACCTCTTAAATCTTGGTCTAAATTGTCAATTCTTATCTAAACCAAAGATGCATCAAAAACGCCTGGAAATCGAAATGCTTCTGGACGATATCCATAAGCTAGAAGACAACAAAAAAGTCATCACCACTGACACACTTCAAGCTGAACTACTTGCAGAAGCAGGGAAAAAACGAGGAACATATTCATCTACAATCTTAACCCCACGACTCAAAGAAGCAGCGAAACAACTAAAAAATCTGAAAAACGTAACAATAAGAAAAGCCGACAAAACAGCAGCATATGTATTGATTCCTACCCATGAATACATGAACAAAATTAGCGACATCCTAAGTGACGACTCCAAATTTCAACGAATCACGAGGAACCCCGTAGAAGACCTTAAGCGGAAAGTAAACAAAACAATTACAGCAATCAACGCAAAGAAAGGTAGTGTGCATTTCAATAAACTTCAAGGCGACTATGGCTTAGGATATGCCTACGGCAATGTTAAGACGCATAAACCAGGTAACCCACTACGCCCTATAATCAGCCAAATACCAACCCCAACTTATCACCTGCCAAAGAAACTCAATGAACTCCTAACTCCATACACTCCAAGTAAGTTTAGTCTACAATCATCAGCAGATTTCCTAGAATTGATCAAATCTACCCAGCCCAATGGAATCATCGCTTCCCTGGACGTTGAATCCCTTTTTACCAACGTCCCAGTCGACACAACCATAGGAATGATACTGGACAGAGTATACAGAGACGAGAGCACCCCCAAATTAGACATACCTGAGCCACACTTGAAAAGTCTTCTCGAAGCATGTACAAAGGAAGCCCCTTTCATCAGTCCACAAGGAGACATGTATTTACAAATAGACGGAGTAGCAATGGGCTCCCCCTTAGGAGTTTTATTTGCTAATTTTTATATGGGAACCATCGAAGATAGGGTCTTCAGTAGCAGACAAAAACCAACTGTATACTGCCGTTATGTAGATGACATATTCGTAATAGTAAAAGACTCAGATGAACTAATTGACCTAAAAAGACACCTAGAGAGAGAGTCAGTACTCCGATTTACACATGAAAATAGTGAAAATAACAGTCTGCCATTCTTGGATGTACTAATAACAAAAACAGGAACCTCTTTAAGCACCAACGTATATGCCAAGCCCACCAACATAGGATTATGCCTGAACGGTAGAAGTGAGTGCCCCCAAAGATACAAAGCCAGTGTTCTCAATGCTTATATTCGTCGAGCGCTTACCCACTGCTCTGAATGGAGCAACGTGAGTAGAGAGTTTGAAAGAGTAACTCAGGTATTGGTGAACAACGGATATAGCAACGCGGAAATAAACGCTGCTATAAGAAGACACTTGGACCGTTGGTATAATTCAGAACCTAGAACAGAAACCACAACACCCCCAATAAAATTATATTACAAATCAACCATGCACAGTGAACATATAAAAGAGGAAAGAATAATGAAAGAAATAATCCGTAAAGGAGTAAAAAGCACTACTCCTAACCAAAACATAAACCTGATAATATTCTACAAAACCAAGAAGACTTCCGAACTCCTTATCAAAAACAGCCCGAAGCCGACGGAGAACCCTCTACAGCAGTCAAGCGTTGTATACATGTACACTTGCCCCCACGAAGGATGTAACCTTCAATGTAAGTACATAGGTATGACGTCGACCAAGCTGACGAGGCGTTTGACATGCCATCTTCAATCTGGTGCCCCTAGGAATCACATGAGACAAGCCCATGACATTACTCTAACAAGAGAAATGTTGAACAAGAATACTTGCATAATAGACAAAACCCAAGATTCAAGAAGATTACAAATTCTTGAGGCAATTCACATAAGAATATAGCGATCTACCATGAACACCCAAATCACGGAACTATTTACTCTACCACCATGAGAGTAAGGACAAGACAAGAACATATCGATGCCAACACAGAAGACAATGTCCAACATAACAGGCCAATTACACTGGATTAATCTTTGTGTTTAGATAGGAGATGCCTCGTATGGGCCAATAAGCCTTCTGCAGCCCCTATGTTTATCCCTTATGTATCCCCCCATGTTTTCACCTTCATTGTATTATCACCTGACCTAATGCGGGTATAAAATCAACTAGTATTGTAAGATCTGTTCACTTGAGAATGAACCATGGAGGTTCGAAACGTCGTGCAAATTATACAAATAAGTGTAATACACTCTATAGTAAATCACTTCTTTTCTTCACCTTAAAAGTACGAAAATGAGTTTTGGAGAACTCCTATTTCAATTAAGCCCTGATGCTAAGAAAATAGTTAGAGGGATAGAAGCCCTAAACCAGAAAATTATAAATACAGAATATGCGGTCATATTCAATGAAACATGTTTGAAAGAAAACCTGCTGCCAGTATACACCAATATATATATATATATATATATATATATATATATATATATATATATATATATATATATATATATATATAGGTATATATATATATATAAGGTATATATATATATATATTAATCACGTGTTTATTTTCGTGATATACACACATATATATATATATTATTAAATATGACCGAAAAAGTAAGATTACTAATTCTAACACGAATTTTCTCAATCTTTCGTACATTTCTTTTCACTGTTGGAGGTAAATCAAAAATCAATTCTCCAAATTTCATTTTTATTTCTAGTCTGACGCGACACGAGCGCGTTTCGTAAAACTTATTACATTTTCAAAGACTTTAGTTTACAAATCCACAACTGAATAGAACTTACGCATCTCCGATTTTGTTTATATCTACATTTGAGAGAGGTGGATGGGGTGAGGTGGCATTAATAGGGTATTAATTTCATCAACACAAGACAGAACAAGAGGTGGCATTAATAGGGTATTAATTTCATCAACACAAGACAGAACACGAAACAATGGGTATTGAATAGAAGTGATTGTAGAAAGCCTATTGGTCCATATTTCTTGATGCTTCTATATTGGAGCGGAGTCTTGAGGTGGGTAGAATATAGTTGTGCATTAATTGGCTGTTGATTGCTGGTGTTGACTTCTTGATGTGTAGTGTCTCGCAAACGTCAAGCCGCCTGCTATCGCTGTATCTATCGATGATTTCTGTGTTGTTTGCTAGGATTTCTCTGGCGATGGTTTGGTTGTGGGAAGAGATTATATGTTCCTTAATGGAGCCCTATTGCTTATGCATCGTTAAACGCCTAGAAAGAGATGTTGTTGTCTTGCCTATATACTGGGTTTTTTGGAGCTTACAGTCCCCAAGAGGGCATTTGAAGGCATAGACGACGTTAGTCTCTTTTAAAGCGTTTTGTTTTGTGTCTGGAGAGTTTCTCATGAGTAGGCTGGCCGTTTTTCTGGTTTTATAGTAAATCGTCAGTTGTATCCTCTGATACGAATTTTCTCAATCTTTCGTACATTTCTTTTCACTGTTGGAGGTAAATCAAAAATCAATTCTCCAAAATTCATTTTTATTCCTAGTCTGACGCGACACAAGCGCGTTTCGTAAAACTTATTACATTTTCAAAGACTTTAGTTTACAAATACACAACTGAATAGAACTTACGCATCTCTAGACTAGACATCTTATAGACTAGAAATAAAAATGAATTGTGGAGAATTGATTTTTGATTTACCTCCAACAGTGAAAAGAAATGTACGAAAGATTGAGAAAATTCGTGTTAGAATTATTGATCTTACTTTTTCGGTCATATTTAATAATATATGTCTACAGGAAAGACTGCTACCAAAATATACTAATATTAAAGCGCACGACCCAGCAGCAAGCAATCAAGCCTTCACGATAAAATATCGCCAGGATCTGATTCGTGATCAGATATACAAGGCAGAGAATGAAATCAAAGACAACAAAACGCAACTACTTCATGCTACAAACGAGTGGAGAAATAGCAACATCGACGAAAGTATCCGTACCCGCATTGAACAACACCTCGACATCCTCACAGACCAACATCACCTCAGCACTGAAACAAGGATTATCAAGAAACTAACAACATTATATGGAGGACCTATGGCAATTCCACGACCAAGAGATGGCTTCCTGAACCTTGCAGGAATTAACCTCACTGAGGACCAAGTCACTCTGCTAAATCTGGGCATAAACTGTCATGTTATGTCCAGACCGAGTGAGATGGCCCGGAAAGTAGAGTTGGAAATTCTGTTGGACGACATATTCGACCTCGAGACACAAAAGAAGGTCACTGCCAAAGATACCTTACAAGCAGAACTAATTGCAGAAGGAGGAAAGAATCGAGGCAATTACAGAAGCACCATACTGTCCCCCGAGCTCAAAGCGGCAGCTAAAAGCCTTCGTGAGAACAAGGAGATAGTTGTCAGGAGAGGTGACAAGTCGCCAATATATGTCATTCTTAAAAAAGACGAATATCTGGCGAAAATGAACATCATACTCTCTGACCAAACTAAGTTCCAAAGGGTAACGAAGGACACTACAGCCGAATTAAAAGCAAAGGTCAACAAACTGATCGAAACTGTGAACGTCAAGAAATCCGGACTCCACCTGCCAAAGATCATTGGGGAATATAAATCTGGATATGCGTATTTAAATGTCAAGACACACAAGCCTGGAAACCCACTTCGGCCAATCATTAGCCAGATACCCACACCCACGTACAGACTGGCGAAGCGACTCAACGGCCTGCTGACTCCTTATGTTCCCTGCACCTTCAGCCTAAAGTCTCCAAAGGAATTTGTTGACTTACTGCGGGGCACACGGGCCACAGGGATAAGAGCCTCGTTGGACGTAGAATCGCTGTTTACCAACGTACCTGTGGACGAGACAATCAGGATGATAGCCGACAGAGTGTATCGTGATCCAGCCTGTACTCCTCTTGACATACCAGAAAATATTCTGAGGAAACTACTCCAAGCTTGTACTAAAGAGGCACCCTTCTTGAGCCCGGATGGGCACATGTATAAGCAAGTAGATGGGGTCGCCATGGGTTCTCCCCTCGGTGTCCTGTTTGCAAACTTCTACATGGGTACCATCGAGCAAAAAGTCTTAGTCGACATGAACTTGAAACCGGCCATATACTGCAGGTATGTTGACGACATTTTTACACAGGTACCTGATGTCAGACATCTGCAGGAGCTGAAGGAGGCATTTGAGCAGAGTTCCGTGCTGCGTTTCACTTACGAGATGGAAAAGGATGGGAAGCTGCCCTTTCTAGATGTAACAGTCATGGAAAAGAGCGGAGGTTTCCACACTGCAGTCTACACTAAGGAAACGAACATAGGAATGTGCCTAAATGCCAACAGCGACTGCCCAGACAGGTACAAGAGGAGTGTTGTTAACGCATATGTCGACCGTGCTCTCAGCCACAGCTCAGAATGGAAGCAAGTCGACGAAGAACTCTGTAGGGTAAGGCAGGTCCTAGTCAACAACGGCTTCTCCAATGGTTTCGTCGAAGACATCATAAGAAGGAAAGTGAAACGCCATGCAACCTCTGAAGAGACAACTAACACAACACCTATACCCCCTATTAAACTATTTTATAGGAACTTCTTTTCCACAGCTCATAGAACGGAGGAAAGGGTCCTGAAAGATATTGTTAATAGACACGTTATCCCTACAGACAAAAATCAGAGGATACAACTGACGATTTACTATAAAACCAGAAAAACGGCCAGCCTACTCATGAGAAACTCTCCAGACACAAAACAGAACGCTTTAAAAGAGACTAACGTCGTCTATGCCTTCAAATGCCCTCTTGGGGACTGTAAGCTCCAAAAAAACCAGTATATCGGCAAGACAACAACATCTCTTTCTAGGCGTTTAACGATGCATAAGCAACAGGGCTCCATTAAGGAACATATAATCTCTTCCCACAACCAAACCATCGCCAGAGAAATCCAAGTAAACAACACAGAAATCATCGATAGATACAGCGATAGCAGGCGGCTTGAGGTTTGCGAGGCACTACACATCAAGAAGTCAACACCAGCAATCAACAGCCAATTAATGCACAATTATATTCTACCCACCTCAAGACTCCGCTCCAATATAGAAGCATCAAGAAATATGGACCAATAGGCTTTCTACAAACACTTCTATTCAATACCCATTGTTTCGTGTTTTGTCTTGTGTTGATGAAATTAATACCCTATTAATGCCACCTCTTGTTCTGTCTTGTGTTGATGAAATTAATACCCTATTAATGCCACCTCTTGTTCTGTCTTGTGTTGATGAAATTAATACCCTATTAATGCCACCTCTTGTTCTGTCTTGTGTTGATGAAATTAATACCCTATTAATGCCACCTCACCACATCCACCTCACTCAAATGTAGATATAAAATCGGAGATGCGTAAGTTCTATTCAGTTGTGTATTTGTAAACTAAAGTCTTTGAAAATGCAATAAGTTTTACGAAACGCGCTCGTGTCGCGTCAGACTAGAAATAAAAATGAATTTTGGAGAATTGATTTTTGATTTACCTCCAACAGTGAAAAGAAATGTACGAAAGATTGAGAAAATTCGTGTTAGAATTATTAATCTTACTTTTTCGGTCATATTTAATAATATATGTCTACAGGAAAGACTGCTACCAAAATATACTAATATACTAATATATATATATATATATATATATATATATATATATATATATATATATATATATATATATATATATATATATATATATATATAACTGAAAACTCATCCCAGAAGTGACTCGAACCCATACTGCTACGAGCATTCTGCAAATGGTGTACAGGCCCCCTTAACCATCACCACCGGACAAAGATCATGGTAGCCGAGGCTAATTTCACATCATCCCACTAGCACTCTGATGGTAATCTTAGGCATGGTATTTTATCATATCATCTCGTTCTTTGGGGCACTCGTGAGGAACACAAATGCGAACAGCCTGAATGGTCCCCAGGTATATATGCAAATGAAAACTCACACCCCAGAAGTGACTCGAGCCCATACTGCCAGGAGCACTCTGCAACTGGTGCACAGGACCCCTTAACCACTCGACCATCACGACCGGACAAAGATGATGGTAGCCGAGGCTAATTCCCCATCATCCCGCCAGCACTCTGATGGGAATCTTGGGCATGGTATTTTATCAAATCACCTCATTCTTTGGGGCACACGTGAGGAACACAAATGCGAACAAGCCTGAATGGTCCCCAGGCATATATGCAACTGAAAATTCACACCCCAGAAGTGACTCGAACCCATACTGCTATGAGCAATCTGCATCTGATGTACAGGATCCCTTAAGACAATCACGACCGGACAAAGATGATGGTAGCCGAGGCTAGTTCCCCATCATCCCGCCGGCATTCTGATGATAATATTGGGCTTGGTATTTTATCAAATCATCTCATTCTTTGGGGAACACAAATGCGAACAAGCCTGAATGGTCCCCAGGACTATATGCAACTGAAAACTCACACCTCAGATGTGACTGAGGGTGTGAGTTTTATTACATATGACAGCCAATACATATTACCCAACGTGACATATTCTAAAATGAGAAACAAGAAGTGATACAAAATGACATGTAATAAATTATCACACGTGATACATACTGGCATATTATACATACTAACAAGTGATACATACTGCAGTACAAAATACATACTCCTTGTGCCGACATTATTTTCAAATACACAATAAAACCACTGAAGCATCAGGTATCTAATTAGACATTAATGTTGTTGGTTGAACTGAATTTGCGCCTCAGGTCTCTCCCCAGGACATGACAAGCAGCAGACCCCAGTACCATTAGAGGCAGCAGACCTCAGGACATAACTGGCAGCAGACCCCAATACTATAACAGGCAGCAGATCCCAGGACATAACTGGCAGCAGACCCCAGTACCATAACAGGCAGCAGACCCCAGGACATAACTGGCAGCAGACCCCAATACTATAACAGGCAGCAGATCCCAGGACATAACTGGCAGCAGACCCCAGTACCATAACAGGCAGCAGACCCCAGGACATAACTGGCAGCAGACCCCAATACCATAACAGGCAGCAGACCCTTCAGACAAAGTTGTCGCCAGTGGAGACGCTTAATTAAAACGGGAAGCTGTTCGTTGACCCAAGTTGTGTCGTGGGAGAACGACTCGTTGCCAACGAGATGACCTTACTCGGCTCACGTGGAAGGAGGCAGTGAGAGAGAGAGAGAGAGAGAGAGAGAGAGAGAGAGAGAGAGAGAGAGAGAGAGAGAGAGAGAGAGAGAGAGAGAGAGAGAGAGAGAGAGAGAGAGAGAGAGCGAGAGACACAGAGTCACAGACAGACAGAGAGAGTGAGAGTGAGAGAGAGAGAGAGAGAGAGAGAGAGAGAGAGAGAGAGAGAGAGAGAGAGAGAGAGAGAGACACAGAGTCACAGACAGACAGAGAGAGTGAGAGTGAGAGAGAGAGAGAGAGAGAGAGAGAGAGAGAGAGAGAGAGAGAGAGAGAGAGAGAGAGAGAGAGAGACAGAGTCACAGACAGACAGACAGAGAGAGTGAGAGTGAGAGAGAGTGAGAGAGAGTGAGAGAGAGAGAGAGAGAGAGAGAGAGAGAGAGAGAGAGAGAGAGAGAGAGAGAGAGAGAGAGAGAGAGAGAGAGAGAGAGAGAGAGAGAGAGAGAGAGACACAGAGTCACAGACAGACAGAGAGAGTGAGAGTGAGAGAGAGAGAGAGAGAGAGAGAGAGAGAGAGAGAGAGAGAGAGAGAGAGAGAGAGAGAGAGAGAGACACAGAGTCACAGACAGACAGAGAGAGTGAGAGTGAGAGTGAGAGAGAGTGAGAGAGAGTGAGAGTGAGAGAGAGAGAGAGAGAGAGAGAGAGAGAGAGAGAGAGAGAGAGAGAGAGAGAGAGAGAGAGAGACACAGAGTCACAGACAGACAGACAGAGAGAGTGAGAGTGAGAGTGAGAGAGAGTGAGAGAGAGTGAGAGAGAGAGAGAGAGAGAGAGAGAGAGAGAGAGAGAGAGAGAGAGAGAGAGAGAGAGAGAGAGAGAGAGAGAGAGAGAGAGAGAGAGAGAGAGAGAGAAATGAAATGGACAGAAAAGACGGTCAAGTAATAAAAGAAAGAGGAAAGAGAAAGAAAGATATAAAATGAAAGAGTAAAAAAAAGGGGGATGATGACGTAGGAGTGGTATGACATAACCAAGCAGGTGCAGAAGAGAGAAATAACGAGAAGAGGGAAAAGAGAATCGAGAGGATTAAGAAAAAATAATACCTTGCCGTTTTTCGGCGTATTCGTCTTGCCTCTTGACCCTTATCTTGCCTCTCTAACTTATATTTAAACTTTGCCTTTGACCCTTACCTCTTTTTTCCTTGCTAGTTGACGTTTCCTAGCCTTTGTCTCTTGACCTCTTTTGACCCTTGTCACTTTACCCCAGGCTGTTAGCATTGTCTCTCAACATATCTAAGACATTGCCACTTGACCTTTCTTAACCAGAGCGTTTGTCAATTATTTCTTTACCTTTACCTCTTGACAGTCAGCTGGGCCGCTCTGGAACGGGATTTAAGAAAAAAACTCTATACTCCTAAATTCTAATTTTTCTGTCTAGCACGTTGCACTGGGGGAATCAGAAATCCATTTCAGATTGTCAGAAATCAGCCTGACTCGCGTTTGGACATTTTAGGTACTTTAGCTCTCCCGAGAGTGGGAGGTAAGGAGAGCAAACACAATCATCAGTGTTCGTCATAGCTTACATGGTCGAGATACTAGAGGGAGCAGGAGGAGTGGAAAGGGTAGAAGGAGGGGAGGGGAGGGGAGAGTTGAGGTCAGGGAGGATGATGGGGAGGGGTGTGGAAGCAGGGGGAGTAGGGTAGACAGAGCTGGGGGAGGGTGGAGGGCTGTACAAGACACGAGAAACCTTAATGATAATGAAATTAACCTCGTCCCTGAAATACTGGAGGACTGTTGTAAACGAGGGGAACATTTCCCCAGCGAGTGGTTTCAAATGTAATTATTATTTTACTGAAAAGTGCACGTCCGAAATAATTATATGCAACATGTTATTCACTCATAATATCTGCCTCGAATATTTTTACAGCCACAGTTATAATACACACGCATATCAGTTAACATGTAGGCTAATTATAAAGCTTCTCTACTAATTGAATTGATTCCGCAGTTAAAAAAAATACTCTGCTATTATTAAAATTATTTGACATAATATTTGTTATAAGAATAATACCAGAGGAAATACCGAGTCGGACCGTTATAACACTACCGCATTATTTCTTTTGTGATTGAAGATAATTCTAGAGGGTGCTGCTGCTGTTGATGTTCTTTAACAACGATATTTTCTCTATTAGAAGTGAGTGACTGTCACAGCGCCACATTTGTCTGAGTCGGTGCTTCCTTCACTCAACCTGTCCGCACAACGACAAATACCCTCCGACATGTAAACATCCCACGCAGTGTCAGCCCCTAACTCTGGCCAGTTGTACTCCTTCCACGTAGAATACAGCCTGGCATATACCCTGAACATTTCGTGGTCTACAAGTGTTCCTCCACAGATAGTGTGACCATAGTGGAACACGCTACAAGGATCCGATACACCAGAACCCATTGGTTAATCTTAAGTCTTAAGACCCCAGGAGTCTTATGGTAAGCACTACCAGGATAAATGGCTAAGACTATATAGCACTTGGAAGGGATATGGAGAGAGGGATGTAGGATAGGACGGATGGAAGGAATGGTGTCCAACAACTTGGACGGTCGGGGATTTAACGCCGACTTGCAAGAAGCGAAACCGTCGCTCAACCGTCCAGTTCAAGTGGCTGGTCATCAAGATTCCGAAGTACAGCCAAACTTCTACTGGAGATAAATAAGTATATTATCTATATCTTTTAGTAAGAATGTTTGCCTGTTTGTCCAAGGTTGAAGGCCACACGCTTGGGGCTAGCCACAACCTGCTTTGCACATGGACTCTGCCCTCAGGCCCTGATTCCTGGAATTTCAAATTCATCAAGAATTATAAAAAAAATAATCGTTATCACTGGCCAGTAACATTATTTGGAGACGGAGCTTACAGTTGTTTACCCACAACATATTTAAAGCAGCAGAGATAGCACAACTTCATAAAGGAGGAAATAAATTAAAAGCACACAATTACTGACTGATGGAACTAGCATCACACATTTTACAAATCTTTGTAAGAATACTAAAATCACAAATGGGAAAGATCACAAAATACACGATAGCAGAAGATCACAGAATCTGCATAGCCCTGGACATCAAGGGCTTAGAATAGGGCACCCTTGCCTCTCACTGTTGATAGACCACTATGACATTGCCTTAGGGGCCAACAAAGAAAAGCAAAACGCTGTTGAATATTCGCACATTTCTTGAAAGCTTTCAAATGAGGCCATGGTGTTATTATGCGCAAAATGCTCCCAAAAGATATAACTGGCAAAGTAGGAAGATGGACCTTTAATTTCCAAATATATACAGCCCAGTGAGTAATAATCAACAAGGTGAAATCCACATCATCCACCGTAAAAAGATCAGATCCCTGGAGTCCTGGAGGGTTCTGTGCTTGCTCCAGTAATTTTTCTCATTCACGTACGGACATAGAGTACACAAACTACAGTCCGTATCATTCTTTGCAGATGACAAGGATTTTTATAGGAGTATACAAATAAAGAGGAAACAGCAAACCTCCAAACTCATGTAAATCAAATCTTTCAATGGCCAACAGAAAAAATATGATGTTTAAGGAAAATGGGTTCCAGCTCTATGATGTTTAAGGAAAATGGGTTCCAGCTCTATGATGTTTAAGGAAAATGGGTTCCAGCTCTATGATGTTTAAGGACAATGGGTTCCAGCTCTATGATGTTTAAGGAAAATGGGTTCCAGCTCTATGATGTTTAAGGACAATGGGTTCCAGCTCTATGATGTTTAAGGACAATGGGTTCCAGCTCTATGATGTTTAAGGAAAATGGGTTCCAGCTCTATGATGTTTAAGGAAAATGGGTTCCAGCTCTATGAAAACACGAAAAAACGAAACCACACAAAACTAAGGAAAATCGCACTCTAGAAAAAAAATTACAAGATGTGGGAGTAACCATGTCCATAGGCCTTCCATATATTTATCCTGCAGGTATATTAGGAACTTTCACTGTTGATAATTCATTCATATAAAATTGTATTTTTCTACACAAAGACCCAATCTATTCACTATCATTTCCAAAGAACAAATCCACATTTTTCAAATTTCATGTAACTTCTCTTGTATACGGATTACTCTCTCTAGTCCACTTCAAGCAAATGGAGTATTTTTAACCGCATTGATAATTTCAAAGGATTTCGTAGTTAAATCTGGCGGTGAATACCTATAGTTTTCTTTAAATTGTAAGATTTTTTCAAAATCATAATTCTAATTGATTACCACTTTATAGGCTATAACTGAAATTCTCCTAATTATGTAGTGTAATCTAGCACATCAAAGCATTAATATTTTGCTGATAAACACTCAAGATATCTGCAATCACCGTTCATTTAGTAGAACTCAATTCACCTTTCTCACAGTTCAATAGCTCGCAGTGACATCAGCTCTCTAACTCCTGGTACCAGGCGCACAGTTCTCACACGGACACACATCATGCTATAGTTAAAGCATATATTAGTGTCTTGCGTTTTTTTCGGGCGCAATAAGTATATAACACGATTAGTAATAAAATAGCCCAGAGTACCCACGGGCCGCGTCACAAATAGCCCAAAGCATAATGGTCAGGTATACAAATAGGAAGGCCACAGGAGCAGGAACATGAATATCAAGGACACATAGGCAGGTAAACAAATAACGGGACCTCGTGGGCAGGTATATAAATAGTTGCGACAAGAGTGCAAAATTGGATGATCAGAAATACACGCCACAGCACATGCGGACTATTCATATGAACTGGTTGGGCACCAGATCCGTGTCTTCAGAATTCGTGATGGACTCAGTAGGGTCCCAGGTTGAATAGGTTTTTAGCACGTCTTGGCATAGGGGTATGGCGCACGGCTGGCGTTTACTTGGTCGGTGGGTAAATCCCACTTTGCTCCAAATAATTTTCGCATTATTATTGTTATTATTATTATTATCATTATTCTGATATTACTAATAATATTACGAAATTTATTTCTAATAATTGTTTATGTTGGAGAGACGGGGTGGGGGAGAGAGAGAGAAAGAGAGAGAGAGAGAGGTCGTTATCCTTCTTCAAAACACACTCATGAAATAAATGAGTCTCTAGTAGCAAGCCTTTGTTTGCAGTTTCAATAGGTATGTCATTTTAAAGCCCTTATGAACCCTAGTCTTCGTTTAAAACATAGAGAAGCAAGGAAACAAAGACAATATTACAAATGCTAGCATATAGCATAAATTACCATTTCCTCCCTCTCTCTCTCTTTCATATGTGCACATAGAGGACTGACCTGCCGTGGAGGCCGCAGTAGACGCCGCTGGAGAGGCAGTCTGCGGCAGGACACCCGGGGTAACTGCCCTGGCCGAGGACGCCGCCGCCCAGGTCCACCAGCTGCTGGAACAACACACACAAGTTTGTAGGCGAGAGTTCTCCACCCACACGGCCAGGCTCCAGCCCAACTCCCGCCTTCCTTAGAACCATTTGATATAATATATTTCTAAAAGAGAATGTGTCTGATGGTCCAGACCAGATGTCTGGTGCTAATCTCGGTCAACTTTTCTGAATACTCATTGGTGGTTATCTTGAGGTTATCTTTAGATGATCTCGGGACTTTTAGTGTCCCCGCGGCCCGGTCCTCGACCAGGCCTCCACCCCCAGGAAGCAGCCCGTGACAGCTGACTAACACCCAGGTACCTATTTTACTGCTAGGTAACAGGGTCATAGGGTGAAAGAAACTCTGCTCATTGTTTCTCGCCGGCGCCCGTGATCGAACCCGGGACCACAGGATCACAAGTCCAGTGTGCTGTCCGCTCGGACGACCGGCTCCTCACAAGATAGGTGCAAGTGGAAGGTGCAAGATTATCATAGGCTGGTAGGGGATGGCCCCAATGCACCCCTTTAATAAGATAGGTTACCCCCTGCGACTCCCAGAGACTCGTATGAAGTCAAACAGGGGTTTTCGGTTTCTACAGAGTTCTCCAGCATAACCACAACGTTGTGACAAGGGTGTATTAAAGTAAACAAAACGATGTGTTTACATTGTGTCTTGGGTGAATTTATTCCATGTTCTGATAGAAGCCTCTCTCTCTCTCTCTCTCTCTCTCTCTCTCTCTCTCTCTCTCTCTCTCTCTCTCTCTCTCTCTCTCTCTCTCTCTCACAAAGGGTGTTCGATCATAATTAAAATCCTGATATTGCAAACCGAACTTCATTTTCATAAGATAAATGAAAAGCCAGAATCAAAAGAAAAATTTCAAGGCACGTGATTACCCAAAAATCGCACAATGATAGGACACAAGAGGTTTTAAGCGGTTTGGCTTCGACATTAATCTTCCCTGAAAATGAAGAGAAAATATTTATGCATTTGTGCCTGTATATGAATGAGGGGTCTCTTTACCGACGTAATTCTCTCTCGTATTTTAATATCTCGTATATATAATTCGTATATTAATACATCTTTAGAAGGAATATGAATATAATTTATATTCCATCTAAAGATGTATTAATATACGAAAGTACATAAGGAAAATCTTGTTTCAATTTTTCCTTCGTGGTCTAACCCTGTCACATTTTTCATCACGTGTTTATTTTCTTGGTTTACACACACACACACACACACACACACACACACACACACACACACACACACACACACACATACAAACACACACTTGTGACATTTCTCCAGTCCGATACATTGCCTCTGATCACTGCCGTCATTTTTCTATCAGTCAGAAAATGTTTCATCCATATTAGAGGCTAACCTGTCACCCCTCCAATATTTTCCAGTTTCCAGAACAATCTTTTATGTGGAACTCGACAGAGTTCCGTCGTGACAATCAATCAACACTGGTTCAGGTAGGTGTAAATTCTTCTTCTTCTTCGTGGACAACCCATCCTTCTTCGTGACAACCCATCAACATTGGTTCTTCGTGACTTCTTCTCTTCTTTCTTCGGACTTCGTGACAACCCATCAACATTGGTTCAGGTAGGGGTAAATCCTGCCTTACAGGCTTAATAGGTGACAGGTGACAAAGATTAAGCAAGAAAGAGAAGGATGGGCGGACTGCATTTTTTTGGACTGTCGGAAAGCCTTTGACACAGTACCCCATAAAAGGTTGATGCATAAGCTGGAGAAACAGGCAGGAGTAACTGGTAGGGTGCTCCAGTGGATAAGGGAGTACCTAAGCAATAGGAAGCAGAGAGTTATAGTGAGGGGTGATACATCAGACTAGCATGAAGTCACCAGTGGAGTCCCACAGGGCTCTGCACTCGGACCTATCCTGTTTCTGATATACGTAAATGATCTCCCAGAGGGTATAGACTCATTCCTCTCCATGTTTGCTAACGACGCCAAAATTATGAGGAGGATTAAGACAGAGGAGGACAGCTTGAAGCTTCAAGAAGACATGGACAAGCTGCAGGAATGGTCGAACAAATGGTTGTTAGAGTTTAACCCGAGCATATGTAATGTAATGGTGATAGGTGTTGAGTGCAGGAGACCAGATACAAGGTATCATTTAGGAGATGAAATACTTCAAGAATCAGAGAAAGACCTGGGGGTTGATATCATGCCAGACCTGTCCCTTGAAGCTCATATCAGGAGGAAAACATCAGCGGCATATGCCAGGTTGGCAAACATAAGAACGGCCTTTAGAAACTTGTGTAAGGAATCTTTCAGAACATTATATACCACATGTCAGACCAATCCTGGAGTATGCGGCTCCAGCATGGAGTCCATATCTAGTCAAGCATAAGAGTAAACTGGAAAAGGTTTAAAGGTTTGCCACCAGACTAGTACCCGAACTGAGGAGTATGAGCTACGAGGAGAGACTACGGGAATTAAACCTCACGTCACTGGGAGACAGTATAGTTAGAGGGGACATGATCACCACATACAAGATTCTCAGAGGAATTGATAGGGTAGATAAAGACAGACTTTTTAACACAAGGGGCACACGCACTCGGGGATAGGTGGAAATTGAGTGCCTAAATGAGCCATAGAGATGTTAGAAAGAATTTTTTCAGTGGCAGAATAGTAGACAAATAGAATGCATTAGGAAGTGATGTGGTGGAGGCTGACTCCATACACAGCTTCAAGTTTAGATATGATAGAGCCCAGTAAGCTCAGGAACCTGTACACCTGTTGATTGACAGTTGAGAGGCGGGACCAAAGAGCCAGAGCTCAACCCCGCATGCACAATTAGGTAAATTAGGCAATAAGGTAAGTACCCCCCCCCCACACACATATATATATATATATATATATATATATATATATATATATATATATATATATATATATATATATATATATATATATATATATATATATATACACACACACTGCTACTACAGCGCCTCTCACCTGGCCGTTGACTCTGAGGTTCCGGAGACAGCCATAGAAAGGTGGGAAACTCTCTTGTAAAGTGTTTGCTGGTAGAGGGTGTGACAGTCCACCCACTTGTAGCGGTCCACTTGTGTTGAGGACGCGGGCGGCACGAGGCAGTCTGGCCGCCCCTCTACAAGTGTGGGCGTCGGGATGGGTGTGCGTCTTGGAGTGGTTGTGGGCGGGGGTGGAGGGTGGAGGCGGTGGCACGTCGTCCGGTCCGTTGCCCGTGCACAAGTCCACAATCATTTCCACCAACTGAGAGTGAGAGTGGGAGAGAACGAGCGAAAGGAAAGGAAGGAGATGGAGATATGGAAGAGGATGGAGAAGGAGAGGAAGAGAGGAGCAAGGGTAGAAGAGTAGTGGACAAGTTAATAAGACAAGGAAAATTGGATGAGGGGTCGGAAGATAAGAGTGGGTGAAGAAAAAGAATTGAGAGAAAAGAAGGAAGCGTGATTGGGAAGGATGAGGAGGTGGAAGGGCACAAATTGGGAAAGGAGAGAGAATAACCAGCGATTAATGTTTCGATGTAAATTGTGTTGGGTGAGTATTTTACACCCTTTTTAAATATTAGTAAATAATATCATCTGACGAGCAGCTGTCTCCTGAACACTGAATTATAATCATACTCTGTTGAACAATAGATGACTATCTTTCTGCTGAACAAAAATTAACTATCATTCTCCTATAAGTATTGTGAGAGATGACACACCCTCCTGAAAAATTAACATATAGCATACTACCATGAAAAATAAATATCATACCATCTTTAACATTAAATACCTATCATATAAGCCTGGAAAAAATATATAACGATCATTCTCTCCTGAACCACAAACAGTATAACTCACTATCTCCAAAAAATCTAGTATCTCTCATTATTCTTGAACACTGAATTATGAATTATCATGAAAGACAAAACCTGATCACGTGTATCTTTAAAAATCTCAGGAAAGCAATTTGCAATATAAAATGTTCATAAATGCACATATTTCATTACGAAATTAACACGAGATTTACATTTTGTGTAAACTTTGTTTTATAGTAAAGAAAATCTGTAAAATGAAGGTAAAAGGAAGAACTGGAACTATAATGATACAAACATGACTTGCAACTTCCAGCTAGAGTGCATCCCAATGATAGTTATTAGCTATGTTCGGACGCAAGGAGTCGTGATCTTGATCAGCATGCAGGCAATAAGCCAATTTACCTTTATCTACCGATGTTAGTTTGGTTTGTATCCTTTAGGCCTAATATATATATAAATATGTTTTTATATTTGTTAATGATATTTTTAATATCCTTTTAAGAGCCCAATTATGACGCATTGCATCGTTTTGAATAACGTCAACCGTTTGTTTGGAGAAATAAGGCAGAATAAGGCAATAAGCCAGACGCTACGTAATCAACTACTGAACGAACGGCATTTAAGTAAAACATTCTTGACACTGTGTCCCACTCGTATATGGGGCCCTGTGGTTAGATTTGATTAAGATTTTGCTTTCTCCTTCAGATATTAAATTTCTTATTGAATATATATTTTTTAGAAGCTATCCTTACTCAAAGATATCGATACTGTTTAAACCACTGCATGCTATTATCTTGAATTCATAGGAGTTGCAAGTATCAATAAATAAATGCATTGACCATGCATTTAATTGCATAGACCATGCAATAGTTAGTAATTGACACTATGAGTCCTAGACAACCAATTTCCAACTCCTCTTCTCGGGAGAATGCCACAAATTACTTGGATCCCTTCCTTGCTTTTGCTTAACTGTGTGAGCTGTCCCACACATTTGAGTCTGTGTATCACCCAGTTTTAACGTTATTTGCATCGGCACGTTGATACCTTGATCCAATTACCTGCCATAATATTATACATCGCAAAAAATGCTGGGTTGCCTATGTATTGGCTGTCCAAGCTGCAATGTAATCGAAATATGCATTCGTAAATGTTAAACTGTATCCAAAAACGGACTTTTCTCAAATATAAAAATATATTCATTCGGTGGCCCTTTCTTTTGAATGTAGATTAAATATATTGAATGGGCCTGACGAAGGCCGAATATCAACCACGGTTTTGAAATGGGATTTATGTTCTATTGTGATAACATTTACTGCAGCAAGTGTCGAAGAAAACTAGGTATGATTCACAGTGATGTGTTTAATGACATTTATAGTAGTTTAATCGACTATAACAGGCAGTAATCGAGACTAGTCAGGCGATTAACAACATGATATTTGTTATGATAATGAATGATATGAAATAATGATAATATTTACCATTATAATAGAAGTCACAACGATATCGATCACAACAATCATATGGATTTCAAAACCATTACCTAGAGTCCAGAGTCTCTGCGCTACATCCTCACTCCTCACCTCGTCTTTCCATATGAGGTCGATCCTGTGCCAGGTGTTGTCTGCCAGGGAGTAGGAGGCGTTGAGGTCGAGGGTGACAGGGCCGTCCCCCAGGTCCAGCAGGAGAGACGGACGGCCCTGACGCAGCTCCAGCAGCAACAGGTCCCTAGCGGCGTTCTCTTCGGTCTCTGGGGTTGGTGCCCCCTGGTCCGGTCCTGAGTACAGTAGCGTGGCCGCAATGGATCTGGTCAGCACCTCCAGACTCAGGTGGACTTCGGCACAAGGCGGGATGGGCGGCACCCACGCCCACCCGCCCACAGTAACAACCTTATCTTCACTACTTGCCAAGTCCGACCCTCCACTGTCGTTCTCGAAGTGCCTAACGATCACCTTGCAGCGAGAGCCCCAGGTGCCGTGAGGGCAGATGCATCTGAGGAACGTATCGTCCAAACAGAACCCAGGAAATAATCTCGCAATGTTCTGCAGATAAATAATCCTAATTGTGAAGTTTTAGTCCTACACCAGACTAAGGAAAGGTAGGAGCTCCCTACTCTGGAGCCCGTTAACCCGGACCTCTGGGTAATCCTGCAAATTGCGTCTTAAGTTTTTGTTTGCCAAACTTCACCAAACTTGGACACAAATCTGTGTTATTAAGAGTCTCGGCCAAGTTATGAATGGCTAAGGGCCTTCAATAAGTATAGCCTGAGCAGCAGGCAGTTAAAATTGACCTTGTCAAGCCCATGTGCAGTAATTTGTGTCTTGGGTTGTCTCAATACACGAACATGAAAAAATTAAATATTTTACCTAATATAACAATAATTGCATAATTGTTACTAAATATATATATATATATATATATATATATATATATATATATATATATATATATATATATATATATATATATATATATATATATATATATATATATATGTCGTACCTAGTTGCCAGAACTCACTTCTCAGCCTACTATTCAAGGCCCGATTTGCCTAATAAGCCAAGTTTTCCTGAATTAATATATTTACTATAATTTTTTTCTTATGAAATGATAAAGCTACCCTTTTCACTATGTATGAGGTCAATTTTTGTTTATTGGAGTTAAAATTAACGTAGATATATGACCGAACCTAACCAACCCTACCTAACCTATATATATAGGTAAGGTTAGGTTAGGTAGCCAAAAAAAGCTAGGTTAGGTTAGGTTAGGTAGGTTAGGTAGACGAAAAAACATTAATTCATGAAAACTTGGCTTATTAGGCAAATCGGGCCTTGCATAGTAGGCTGACAAGTGAGTTCTGGCTACTAGGTACGACATATATATATATATATATATATATATATATATATATATATATATATATATATATATATATATAGGAAGGTTCAGGAAGCCATCTCTTGGTCGTGGAATTGCCATAGGTCCTCCATATAATGTTGTTAGTTTCTTGATAATCCTTGTTTCAGTGCTGAGGTGATGTTGGTCTGTGAGGATGTCGAGGTGTTGTTCAATGCGGGTACGGATACTATGGTCGATGTTGCTATTTCTCCACTCGTTTGTAGCATGAAGTAGTTGCGTTTTTTTGTCTTTGATTTCATTCTCTGCCTTATATATCTGATCACGAATCAGATCCTGGCGATATTTTATCGTGAAGGCTTGATTCCTTGCTGCTGGGTCGTGCACTTTAACATTAGTATATTTTGGTAGCAGTCTTTCCTGTAGACATATTTTATTAAATATGACCGAAAAAGTAAGATTAATAATTCTAACACGAATTTTCTCAATCTTTCGTACATTATGCTTCACTGTTGGAGGTAAATCAAAAATCACTTCTCCAAAATTCATTTTTATTTCTAGTCTGACGCGACACGGGCGCGTTTCGTAAAACTTATTACATTTTCAAAGACTTCACAAATACACAACTGATTAGAACTTGCGTTTCCCTGATTTTATATCTACATTTGAGTGAGGTGGGAAGGGTGATGTGGCATTACATTTGAGTAAGGTGGGCATAAACTGTCATGTTATGTCCAGACCGAGTGAAATGGCCCGGAAAGTGGAGTTGGAAATTCTGTTGGACGACATATTCGACCTCGAGACACAAAAGAAGGTCACTACCAAAGATACCTTACAAGCAGAACTTATTGCAGAAGGAGGAAAGAATCGAGGCAACTACAGAAGCACCATACTGTCCCCCGAGCTTAGAGCGGCAGCTAAAAGCCTTCGTGAGAACAAGGAGATAGTTGTCAGGAGAGGTGACAAGTCGCCAATATATGTCATTCTTAAAAAAGACGAATATCTGGCGAAAATGAACATCATACTCTCTGACCAAACTAAGTTCCAAAGGGTAACGAAGGACACTACAGCCGAATTAAAAGCAAAGGTCAACAAACTGATCGAAACTGTGAACGCCAAGAAATCCGGACTCCACCTGCCAAAGATCATTGGGGAATATAAACCTGGATATGCGTATGGAAATGTCAAGACGCACAAGCCTGGAAACCCACTTCGGCCAATCATTAGCCAGATACCCACACCCACGTACAGATTGGCGAAGCGACTCAACGGCCTGCTGACTCCTTATGTTCCTTGCGCCTTCAGCCTGAAGTCTCCAAAGGAATTTGTGGACTTACTGCGGGGCGCACGGGCCACAGGGATAAGAGCCTCGTTGGACGTAGAATCGCTGTTTACCAACGTACCTGTGGACGAGACAATCGGAATGATAGCCGACAGAGTGTATCGTGATCCAGCCTGTACTCCTCTTGACATGCCAGAAAGTATTCTGAGGAAACTACTCCAAGCTTGTACTAAAGAGGCACCCTTCTTGAGCCCGGATGGGCACATGTATAAGCAAGTAGATGGGGTCGCTATGGGTTCTCCCCTAGGTGTCCTGTTTGCAAACTTCTACATGGGTACCATCGAGCAAAAAGTCTTAGTCGACATGAACTTGAAACCGGCCATATACTGCAGGTATGTTGACGACATTTTTACACAGGTACCTGATGTCAGACATCTGCAGGAGCTGAAGGAGGCATTTGAGCAGAGTTCCGTGCTGCGTTTCACTTACGAGACGGAAAAGGATGGGAAGCTGCCTTTTCTAGATGTAACAGTCATGGAAAAGGGCGGAGGTTTCCACACTGCAGTCTACACAAAGGAAACAAACATAGGAATGTGCCTAAATGCCAACAGCGACTGCCCTGACAGGTACAAGAGGAGTGTTGTTAACGCATACGTCGACCGTGCTCTCAGCCACAGCTCAGAATGGAAGCAAGTCGACGAAGAACTCTGTAGGGTAAGGCAGGTTCTAGTCAATAACGGCTTCTCCAATGGTTTCATCGAAGACATCATAAGAAGGAAAGTGAAAAGCCATGCAACCTCCGAAGAGACAACTAACACAACACCTATACCCCCTATTAGACTATTTTACAGGAACTTCTTTTCCACAGCTCATAAAACAGAGGAAAGGGTCCTGAAAGATATTGTTAATAGAAACGTTATCCCTACAGACAAAAATCAGAGGATACAACTGACGATTTACTATAAAACCAGAAAAACGGCCAGCCTACTCATGAGAAACTCTCCAGACACGAAACAGAACGCTTTAAAAGAGACTAACGTCGTCTATGCCTTCAAATGCCCACTTGGGGACTGTAAGCTCCAAAAAACCCAGTATATAGGCAAGACAACAACATCTCTTTCTAGGCGTTTAACGATGCATAAACAACAGGGCTCCATTAAGGAACATATAATCTCTTCCCATAACCAAACCATCGCCAGAGAAATCCTAGTAAACAACACAGAAATCATCGATAGATACAGCGATAGCAGGCGGCTAGACGTTTGCGAGGCACTACACATCAAGAAGTCAACACCAGCAATCAACAGCCAATTATTGCACAACTATATTCTACCCACCTCAAGACTCCGCTCCAATATAGAAGCATCAAGAAATATGGACCAATAGGCTTTCTACAAACACTTCTATTCAATATCCATTGTTTCGTGTTCTGTCTTGTGTTGATGAAATTAATACCCTATTAATACTCTTGTTCTGTCTTGTGTTGATGAAATTAATACCCTATTAATACCACATTTTGTTCTGTCTTGTGTTAATGCCACATCACCCCTTCCACCTCACTCTAATGTAGATATAAAATCGGAGATACGTAAGTTCTATTCAGTTGTGTATTTGTGAACTAAAGTCTTTGAAAATGTAATAAGTTTTACCAAACGCGCCCGTGTCGCGTCAGACTAGAAATATATATATATATATATATATATATATATATATATATATATATATATATATATATATATATATATATATATATATTTTTTAAAATGAATAGGAAAACCAGGGATATACTGAACATCTTGTTTCAGAATATTTGCTTTAAAATGCATAACGTTTCGAATACTTCTCGTATTCATCATCAGATCTAAAAGAAAAAACAGAAATCACAATCAAATAGCTAGTAAACAAAATAAGGAAAATGCTTAAAAAACAAAACACTTAAGCGCACTTAAATCGATCAATACAAATAAAACTTATTAACTGTCATACATATTAAAACTAACTTAAAATCCATAAACTACAAGATGAAATTTATAACTACTGAAACAAACCATTCTATTAAACTTACGTGAAGTGATCAGAAGTGAAACTTGATACCTACCACATAGATACTAAACACTATAACAAATATTTATATAATGAATACAAATCTCCAAAAAATGTATGTAAAATACGAACAGAATAAACGACAATTATAACATACTAACCAAAATCTTATAAAAAACTCAAATATTAAATAAAATTAATTACCAAAAAATGTATTATATATCTTAATAAAAGATTATATTAATGTACAATGTCAAGACTTGAAATAAGTAAGAAAGGGCAAAGACATGGTAAACTAAACAAAAAAATTAAACTACCAAAATGAACTATAAATCAAATTACAGGGCCTACTGTGTACTATACAGTGTACAATTGAACAGCTGAAAGGTTGCTATTTAACAGAGGCCGCAGCTCCTTTATATATAAGGATTCCATTACTCTCAAATCTGACTGGCCATTCATACAAGTGTCCAGAATTTTAAAATCAGATTCCAGCAGAGAATGATCAAACTCATAACAATGGTTTCTAATCTCCGAAAATGCTGGTTTAGACAATGGTAATCCAGTCCTAAAAGATAATCCCCGGTGCTCAAGTATCCTAATCTTAAAGTTCCGAATGGAACTCCCGACATATCCAGCATTACAGCTGGAACAATTATACATATATACGACGTTTGAGCACAAGGGGGTAGGCACTTTATCTTTAAATTTAAAATAAGAGCCTATGGTATTTGTGTTGACAAAAATAAATCTAAAGTCTACTTGAGGATAACACTGCTGCAACAGTCTCCTCAAACGACTCCTTACAGAAAAGCTAATAGTGCCATAAAATGGTAATTTAATATATTTAAGATCCCTTTCCACTGTAGTAATCCTACACGATGGGTGAAACTTCATATTTAAGAAATTCCTTATAAAAGTATAAACCATATGCAAAGGATAACCATTATTTGAAAAAAATTTCACAAGAAAATTAATTTCTTGATCAAAGTTATTCCAATTAGAACATAAAACAAAGGCCCTATTCACTAGAGTGTTAATTGCATTTTTCTTAAAAATATCAGGAACAAAGGAATTAAAATTTAAACCTAAACCAGTAAAGGTTGGTTTCCTAAAAACATTAGTGTTGAACCCATTAAGGTTATTCACTTTTACATCAAGAAACGACAATGAATTATCAACTTCACACTCTGCAGTAAAACGTATATTACTATGTTGTGCATTAAGATACTCTCTAAATTTCTCAATATGACATTGGTCCCTAAACAACAAAAAAGTGTCATCTACATATCTCCTGTACAAGACTGGTTTAAAGGCCAAAGGACAATTATCAAGCCAATTTATTTCGTGAAAACTCAAAAAAGCATTAGCCAGTGCAGGACCTAAAGGACACCCCATTGCTACTCCATCAATTTGTTTATAATAAATATTATTAAACATAAAGATGGAGTCTTTAACTGATATTTCTAACAGCTGTCTGAATATTTTACTACAAAATCCAGACACTAAGTTAGTGTCCGCAAATAATTGACTTACACAGATATCAATGGTTTCCAACAAAGGAATATTAGCAAAAAGTGATTCAACATCGAAACTGGCCATTATAGTTGGGAACTCAAAATTTAAAGAGGAAAGTTCTTTTACAAAATCCTGAGAATTTCTCACAGTAAATTCATTATGCATTAATGGTTCTAATAATGGAACCAGAAACTTAGCCAGTTTATAATTAAAAGTGCCAATCGCTGATAAAATAAGACGAATCGGTATACCTGTTTTATGAACTTTAGGTAACCCATATAAGATGCCTGGCTTAGAGCCAGTTGCAAGTAATTTAGTATAATCAAAAAGAGAGTCTTTCAGACTTCTTAAAACTCTATTCAGTTTATCCTCACATTTCAAAATATACTAGAATGGGTCTATATCAACCAACGTAAATTTAGAGGGGTCTTCTAACAACCTTTCCACCTTATTCACATACTCTAACTTGTCCAAAACCACTATACCCCTACCTTTATCTGGTCTAGTAATGCAAATACTCCTATCATTCTTTAAGCCATTAATACACTCCAATTTCCTTTTGTCAAAAGGAGGGAATGTAGATTTATATTTACCAAAGTCGTTAAAGACATCATGTGCTAAGGAGGAAACAGTACTGATGATATTGGTCCAACTATAATTTGTACCAGTCCTTAGGGTACAAGTTTTCAATGTATTGCATAACCGCTCAAAACCTAAAAAATGATTAACAAATTTAGGTTTTTTACACATCAACCCGAAGTCTAACCACAGAGAGAGAAGTTCTTTCTCAATGGGAGACAGAACTATCTTTGAAAAATTGAAAACCACCTTATCAGGGTCCACCGAATTAAATGAAGGTATACCCAAGTTACGCAATTTCTTCTCGTGAATAAGTCTACATTTTTCAACCCTTTTATCATTATAATTTTCATATTTACATTTTAAGGATGCAAAATCAACCCAGGAAACCAAGATCTTGAATTTCTCCAAGTTCACGTGCAATTCACTTTTCAACTTATTTACCCGCTTCTGCTTTTCAGAAATTTCAAAGTCCAACAATCTTAATAACCAAGAATTATATTCACTTGTCAACGCAAATTTGTCGGAATACACTTTAAACCTGAGGAATCTTGGGACCAAACGACAGTTATGTGACAGTTAAGAGTGTGAAGTTGATAATTCATTGTCGTTTCTTGATGTAAAAGTGAATAACCTTAATGGGTTCAACACTAATGTTTTTAGGAAACTGTTACAAATGATATGAGTGGGGCTTCTATGGGGTACTGGTACTATTAAGGGGTATAGGTAGTTAGAAGACAGGAGTATCATATATGGGAGAGCTAAAAGGCCCGGCCCCCAAAATAAACTATCCACAGTAGTAATAACTTGCTACAAGACCAAATATGTTCGTCTAAGGGTTGATCACTGCGCTCCCACCTTGGAAGAAGAGATACTCTGTAATTCATGTACTTATTTATTAACCCGTTAACAACCCCCCATATACACTCACACCAATAACAATAATAATAATAACTTTACCACACTATCTTACGTTAAAAGCCTTGGTCCACGTAGGCAGGATACAAGGTTTACACTAATAACAAGCTAGGGTAAAGTACTACTGGATAAGCACTGAAGCTGGATGCAGCTTAGGGTAGTGAAACCACGTGGGACCCTAATACAAAACACAACACTTAGGGGTACCCAAACACTGGCAAAATACTATCCCCAGGTCTCACCAATCGTTACTACCAGAGTAGGCACACTCACTAATGCCCTGTACTTAGCTTAAGGATACAGGAACTTCAGGTAAGGGAAATAAGTAAGAGGAGAAGGAAGGAGAGTAGGGATACAGCCACAGAGTAGGTCTTAACCTCACGCCACCAGCCAAGAGAAGACCGAGCTAGCCACCAGCTGCCTCCCTCATGTTGTGGTGCCGGGAGGAGCCTAATTGATCGTGCAGCTAAGCACATTAAAGATCTTCCCCTATGAAACGTATTGTTACTTTATGAATGATTAGAAAGTATTAGTAAGCAAAGTTGGTGCCTATGTTATTATTTAATAATCAACCCCCAGCTCAGTCTTTAAATGCTCTTTGAGAAACAATAATAGTCTTACGTCTGGCAGGGAAGATACAAACAATTGACATTCTAGATGCCCAACTGTACTACCAGAAAGTTTAATAGCTCAATTTTGACCTCTGGTTTCCACTGGAGAACCCAGGGTCGTAACACTCCTCCCCCCTTCAGAGAAAAAAAAATGTGACTACTAGAATAGTAGTCATATTTTTTTGTAAGAGTATACAGAGAACAAAAAGAAAAACATATGACAAAAACAAAAAATCAATCAAAAGCAATTTCTTTGCAAAAAAAAAATACAAAGGAGTTCTCTGAAAGAAAGAAAAAAAAAAAAAAAACATACACAAAAAAATAAAAGAACAGGGAAGTAAATAAATTGGACACGGAATATTTAATGTCACAGGAGAACCTAAAAAAAAATAACTAAAGCATGACAGTTGGTAAATGGCTTTCTGTGGCTCAGATGAATGTTATTCAGGCAACCGGGACAGAGCGTCGGCTATCACGTTGAGTCTGCCCGGTAGGTGGGTAATGGAAAGATTGAAGTCCTGTAGGTACAACGCCCACCTGAGGATGCGTTTATTCTTACCCTTCATCTGAGTCAGGAAGACTAGTGGGTTATGGTCCGTGTACACTTCCACTATATTACCTGTGAGGTAAACTTCGAACTTTTTACATGTTAACACTAGCGCCAACGCCTCTTTTTCTACCACTGAATAATTGCGTTGCGCCTTGTCGAATTTCACAGAGTAATAATATACTGGGTGTTCCACCTGATCATCCCCAGTTTGCAACAACACTGCACCAGCACCCGAGTCAGACGCGTCAACATGAATTTTAAACGGTCGGTCGAACCTTGGACTAGCAAGCACTGGGGCGGAAGCTAAGATCAATTTCAAATTTTTAAATGCCTCTGCACAGTCTGATGACCACTTAAATTTAACGGCTTTCCGCAACAAGTCTGTGAGAGGAGTGGCAACACTGGAAAAGTTCTGACAAAAACGTCGATAGTACGCACACATACCGATAAATCTTTGAACGTCCTTTTTAGACTTTAGTACTGGATACTCCAGAATGGCATGGATTTTATCTTGCCGAGGTAACACTTTTCCTTGGCCCACTTCATAACCGAGGTACGTCACTGTGCCTTGGCCAAAATGACACTTTTTAGCATTTAAGGTAAGATTTGCCCTTTTCAAGATGGCAAACAACTGGCGTAACCTAGCTATGTGGTCAGCCCAATTACTGTCAAACAGCACGATATCATCTAAATACGCCCGACAATTTGGCACCTTAGCGAGTAGAGAGTTCATGAGTCTCTGGAACGTGGCAGGGGCATTACGCAAGCCGAACGGTAACACTTGATACTCAAAAACACCCTCGGGTGTCACGAACGGAGTGAGCTGTTTAGCACGTTCAGTGAGTGGGATTTGATAATACCCCCTCGAGAGGTCGAATTTCGAAACGTACTTGGCATTTCCCAACTCGTCAATGCAGTCCTCGAGGAGGGGCAGCGGATAGGCATCCACAATGGTCACCTTGTTGAGCTGCCGATAGTCGGTGCATAATCGCCATGAGCCGTCTGGTTTGGGGACCAAAAGGCAGGGCGAGCACCAAGAGCCCTGGCTCGGCCGGATGAGGCCGTGCTGGAGCAAGAAGTCGACCTCCTTCCGTATGATGGCCTTCTTTTCTGGACTCATCCGATAGGGTTGAAGGCGAATGGGAGTGTAGTCCGTCAACTCGACATCATGGCAAATGGCATCAGTCTGGGTCGGGACCTCCCCGAACAGACTGGAGAATTCATCAACCAACGACTGCACCTCTTCACGTTGGGCCATCTGCAAATGGGACAGTTCCTCCACAGCATTCACAGAACTAGAATTATTGAAAATGAGATTAGTTGGGTCCCCAGAACAATCATCCCCTCTCTCACTGGAAATGGAAACATTGGTTAGTGCAATGGGCCTGGGGCCCTGGAACTTCTTCAGTCGATTTACATGTATGAGCATTACCTGGTTACGTTTGTCAGAGTGCCTCACTTTGTACGTGAGGTCCCCAGTCTTTTCTGTCACAATGTAGGGGCCTTCGTACTTGTGGGACATAGTGTTCCCTAGTCGAGGCTTTAATACCAGGACAGGGTCGCCAGGCTGAAATACCCGTAACTTAGATTTAGCATCGTTACGTTCTTTCATCTTTTCTTGGGCCTTGCCAAGATACTTTAATGCAGCCGCCTTGCAGTCCTTGAGTCTCTGGTGGTGTTGCGCAAAGAAAGCCGAACCTTCGGATAATGTTACGTTCCCTAACAGATTCTCCTGTAACATTTGCAAGGGTCCACGAACTTTATGGCCAAAGACTAACTCAAAAGGAGAACAGCCCAGTGAACTTTGTAATCCCTCTCTAGCCGCAAACAAAACATACGGTAAATTCTCATCCCAGAAGGTGTGGGAACTCTCGCACGATGTCTTCAACATCTGCTTCAGAGTTAGATGGAAACGTTCAATTACCCCCTGACTCTGTGGATGGTATGGGCTGGAAACCTTATGAGTTATTCCATGTTCCTTACAAAATTGCTCGAAAACATCAGACTTAAAATTAGTACCATTGTCAGTTTGCACGACCCGAGGCAGTCCAAAAGTGGAAAAAAATTGCAACATACGAGCAACAACAGTTTTTGCTCGGATGTTCCTTACAGCAAAAGCCTCTGGGTAACGAGTAGTGATACACATCATCGTGATTAGGTAAATATTACCAGACTTAGTTCTAGGTAATGGTCCAACACAGTCCATTACCACATGAGAAAATGGTTCCTCCGGCACGACAATAGGCCTTAGAGGAGCTTTAGGTGGAGTCTGGTTTGGTTTCCCAACCAGTTGACAAACAATACACGCATTACAAAATTTTGCCACATCGCTTTTCAGCTTGGGCCAGAAAAAATACTTTAAAATTTTGTGATACGTAATATTAATACCTTGATGTCCCCCCATAGAATCATCATGAGCAGCTGCCAAAACCCTTTCTCTATAGCAGGTCGGCAACATAACCTGGTGGACTACCTCCCACTCATTTGACAAGGGAGCACTCTGTGGTCTCCATTTTCTCATCAAAATCCGATCATTGTAGTAGTACCCAGTTGCTGCGTCTACAATTTCCTCCATAGAGACGGCTGTTTCATGACAATCTGCAAGAGTGGGGTCAGCTTTCTGTAACTCACTCAAGGAGGCATCTAGGCCTTGGTCAGATGCCATTGGCCGAGGCTCAACAGTGTTCTCCACCTCCCCACTACTCTCGGTAGATGGCGGTGGCAGGCTCTCCACAATGTCCTCGGCCACGTCATCGAGTCGGGCCATAAATGTGTCCGCGAGGTCCACTTGGTTTTCACCACTCGGAAAGCTCCTTGTGACCTCGGGATTTACCACCTTGGCAAGCACAGGGCTGCCCTTACATTTAAGTCCCATAGACCTGGTCACCGCGCACGCAGGGTACACAACATTATCCTCTGCGGCGGGTGGATCCAGGCAAACCTTAGGGGTAGGCAACATAATAGGCAGTCTGGAGTCCCCTACCTTATCCCCTGCTAAATCATTACCAACTATTACATCAACATTAGGGAAAGGTAGGTATGAAGTGACTCCGACTGTACAAACACCCTTGTGGAAATCAGATTCCAGGGTAACCTTATGGAGGGGTACTGCCCGAGTATCACTAGTGACACCCTCGACCAGTACCACCTCTCCAGTGTCGAGAGTGTTGGCACCTTGCAATGCACTCTCTAAAATTAAAGTCTGGATGGCACCGGTGTCTCGGAAGATCACCTCGTCCTTCCAGGAAGAACCCTCAGACAAAAGTAGTCTCCCTTTCGATAAGAATGGGGTAAGCAAGTCCAACCACTGTGGGTTGGAGGTCTTACTCCCTAACCCTTCCGAAGGCCTCAAGCCCTGTGTCACAACTAGAGCATTGGGTCTTTTTTCTGGGTACAGTTGCCAACAACGGCTAATATTGTGGTTTGAACGATTACAGTGACCACAAAAACGTCGGGGAGAAGAGACATTACTAACAGAATTACCCTTCGGTTCACCTTTAGGTGCCGTTGGGCTAGACACTTTAACAGGGTTAGTTATGTCTGAAACAGAAGGTGCATTAGGTAAAGGGTTAGAATGAGCTGGTCTGGACTGGCTGTGGGTATAAGGTTTGCTACTCTGTGGGGTATAATTATTTTTATTGGGCCTTTTGCCCGCCAATTGGTAGTTTTCTGCCAACTTGGCCAAATCCCCTATTTTAGAATTTAACTCTATCCTTCCTTTAATGTATTGTGATACGTTCTCTGGCATAACATCTATAAAATGCTCCATTAAAATTAAGTTCCTGAGAGCCTCGTATGTTTCGGCTTTCGCCGAGCGAATCCATCTATCAAACAATCGAATTTGATCATTCACAAATTCAGTGAGCGGTTGGTTGTGAGTAGGCCTAAGGTTACGATAAACTTGGCGGTGAGCTTCAGGAGTAATTTCATATGCCCGCAAAATACCTTCCCTGACTTTATCATATTCGAAACACTCGTCGTCAGGCATGTTAATAAAAATATCTTGTGCTTTACCCCTAAGTCTTCCCTGTAGGATTTTCACCCACTCTTCCTTTGGCCAGTTCATGGACGTGGCCACTCTCTGAAAATGGTTGAAAAACCTTTCAGGGTCAGACTCGGAAAATTCAGGCAAATTATGCTTTTTCTCATAATGCCTGGGGTTTGAATCCCCGGCAGGTGGAGTTCCAGTGGCATTCGCTCTAATTCTAGCCTCCTCGGTTTTGAGTTTTTGCTCCTCTAATTTTATTTTTGCTAACTCTAAAGCTAATTCACTTTCCCTATGAGTTGCACTTTCTGCTTGGCTAGGCTGGCATAAAGGTGTATCACTTGCCAATAGTTGTTCATCAATACAATGTTCTAATATTTCATTTACCAAAGTCCACTTTTTATCTGCGACATTTAATTCTAGGCCAAATTCCTGGCCTAACAATACTAAATTAGACTTTTTAAGTTTCTTTATCTCTACCACTGAAGGCTCCCTTGCCAGTTTCTGCATTTCAGAAGACATCACTAATAATTTTAGCTCCCAGCCAAAGAAAAAATTAAAAAATAAAAATTGGAAAAAAAACAAAAATTTGCACGGCCCCTAACACAAGGCCACACTAACCTTAATCGTGAAGGGATCCAGCTGGGTGTCCAGTCAGTGCAAGAATGTCCTTTGCTAGATGAGCTGGACCCTAGGCTAGCACACAACCGTTCTGCAGAAATAAAAAATTTTAATTTTGGCACTCAAGAATCTAATTTTTTACACTTATAATGTTCCTCCCGGACTGGCCAACCACTTGTTACAAATGATATGAGTGGGGCTTCTATGGGGTACTGGTACTATTAAGGGGTATAGGTAGTTAGAAGACAGGAGTATCATATATGGGAGAGCTAAAAGGCCCGGCCCCCAAAATAAACTATCCACAGTAGTAATAACTTGCTACAAGACCAAATATGTTCGTCTAAGGGTTGATCACTGCGCTCCCACCTTGGAAGAAGAGATACTCTGTAATTCATGTACTTATTTATTAACCCGTTAACAACCCCCCATATACACTCACACCAATAACAATAATAATAATAACTTTACCACACTATCTTACGTTAAAAGCCTTGGTCCACGTAGGCAGGATACAAGGTTTACACTAATAACAAGCTAGGGTAAAGTACTACTGGATAAGCACTGAAGCTGGATGCAGCTTAGGGTAGTGAAACCACGTGGGACCCTAATACAAAACACAACACTTAGGGGTACCCAAACACTGGCAAAATACTATCCCCAGGTCTCACCAATCGTTACTACCAGAGTAGGCACACTCACTAATGCCCTGTACTTAGCTTAAGGATACAGGAACTTCAGGTAAGGGAAATAAGTAAGAGGAGAAGGAAGGAGAGTAGGGATACAGCCACAGAGTAGGTCTTAACCTCACGCCACCAGCCAAGAGAAGACCGAGCTAGCCACCAGCTGCCTCCCTCATGTTGTGGTGCCGGGAGGAGCCTAATTGATCGTGCAGCTAAGCACATTAAAGATCTTCCCCTATGAAACGTATTGTTACTTTATGAATGATTAGAAAGTATTAGTAAGCAAAGTTGGTGCCTATGTTATTATTTAATAATCAACCCCCAGCTCAGTCTTTAAATGCTCTTTGAGAAACAATAATAGTCTTACGTCTGGCAGGGAAGATACAAACAATTGACATTCTAGATGCCCAACTGTACTACCAGAAAGTTTAATAGCTCAATTTTGACCTCTGGTTTCCACTGGAGAACCCAGGGTCGTAACAACCCAGGGTCAATTCCTTTGTTCCTGATATTTTTAAGAAAAATGCAATTAACACTCTAGTGAATAGGGCCTTTGTTTTATGTTCTAATTGGAATAACTTTGATCAAGAAATTAATTTTCTTGTGAAATTTTTTTCAAATAATGGTTATCCTTTGCATATGGTTTATACTTTTATAAGGAATTTCTTAAATAAGAAGTTTCACCCATCGTGTAGGATTACTACAGTGGAAAGGGATCTTAAATATATTAAATTACCATTTTATGGCAGTATTAGCTTTTCTGTAAGGAGTCGTTTGAGGAGACTGTTGCAGCAGTGTTATCCTCAAGTAGACTTTAGATTTATTTTTGTCAACACAAATACCATAGGCTCTTATTTTAAATTTAAAGATAAAGTGCCTACCCCCTTGTGCTCAAATGTCGTATATATGTATAATTGTTCCAGCTGTAATGCTGGATATGTCGGGAGTTCCATTCGGAACTTTAAGATTAGGATACTTGAGCACCGGGGATTATCTTTTAGGACTGGATTACCATTGTCTAAACCAGCACTTTCGGAGATTAAAAACCATTGTTATGAGTTTGATCATTCTCTGCTGGAATCTGATTTTAAAATTCTGGACACTTGTATGAATGGCCAGTCAGATTTGAGAGTAATGGAATCCTTATATATAAAGGAGCTGCGGCCTCTGTTAAATAGCAACCTTTCAGCTGTTCAATTGTACACTGTATAGTGCACAGTAGGCCCTGTAATTTGATTTATAGTTCATTTTGGTAGTTTAATTTTTTTGTTTAGTTTACCATGTCTTTGCCCTTTCTTACTTATTTCAAGTCTTGACATTGTACATTAATATAATCTTTTATTTAGGATATATAATACATTTTTTGGTATTTAATTTTATTTAATATTTGGGTTTTTTATAAGATTTTGGTTAGTACTTTATAATTGTCGTTTATTCTGTTTGTATTTTACATACATTTTTTGTAGATTTGTATTCATTATATAAATATTTGTTATAGTGTTTAGTATCTATGTTTAGGTATCAAGTTTCACTTCTGATCACTTCACGTAAGTTTAATGGAATGGTTTGTTTTAGTAGTTATAAATTTCATCTTGTAGTTTAATGGATTTTAAATTAGTTTTAATATATGTGACAGTTAATAAGTTTTATTTGTATTGATCACTTTAAGTGCGCTTAAGTGTTTTGTTTTTTAAGCATTTTCCTTTCTTTGATAGGCAATTATATTCAGTATGAGTTCTTTGTTTACTAGCTATTTGATTGTGATTTCTGTTTTTTCTTTTAGATCTGATGATGAATACGAGAAGTATTCGAAACGTTATGCATTTTAAAGTAAGGAAAACATCTTCTGAAACAAGATGTTCAGTATATCCCTGGTTTTCCTATTCGTCTTAAAATTAAGATTCCCGAAGGGAACATCGATCATAAATATATATATATATATATATATATATATATATATATATATATATATATATATATTTATATATATATATATATATATATATATATATATATATATATATATATATATATATATATATAAAAGTTTGTGAGGGTACCACCTCTGGTGCCAATGTGGGGACCCATAGCCTCGGAGAAGAAAATAAAAAGTATTCAGAGGAGACCTTGTGGTTTCTCACTGAACACTAATATTATCTTCTCCTACCACCCCCATTCTTTTGTATGTACACATATATATTTACTTTATTTGAACTTTGTTACAAAAAAGGAATTACATATGGGTTACAAAGATGGTTATGATAGGTTGTCGAGTTCCTCCAGCTCCTCAGATGGCGGGCAGGAACCCTGGATGCAGTGCGCATTTCCCCTCTGTATCGCCACGCTGAGGCGCCGGAAAAAAAAGCTGGCAGCTCTAGTGTCCCTTGTTGTTTCAATGAGCCTAGAACCCAGTTCCTTCAAAAAACTGGTAGCAATTTTACCCCAGGCGCCGAGTGTGTCAGAAGCAATGGGGACAAAATTGTAGTGGTGATCCAGTTCTCTATACTTACGGGATTTGGCTGCTTCCCTGTGGGTAGCAGCGCCACCTGGTTGTGCAACACTGAGGTTAATGTAAGTGTTAGCCAGAGTTGATACGCACGTGATGTCCCATACCAACTGCTTGCCAGGGGTTCCAGGGGGTTCCAGGGGTTCACTGTGATACCATCCGGGCGACCAATAAGAGCATCAGAGTTACGGGGCGTTAGGTAATGGGGCTCTCTTTCAGCTGGGCATCCAGCTGTGGTGAGGCTCCTCTTGATGATGTCGTTAACTTCACTGTGCCTCGAGTTCCATCCCCCTGTGCTTTGGCAGAGTAGGCCATGGTGGCCGTACCTGTCAGCCACCACCTCGCCGCAAATACACCTATATCTGGTGTGGATTGGGGCAGCAAGGCGAAGGGCCTCAGCAATTCGGAGGGCAGGTGGTGTGAGACGCGTGCCAGTTGCCGACATTGGGGTTGCTAACAGGAAATCCCCTGCATGTGGGGCTGCTACTGCTGTGAGGTGAGCAATGTCGTGTTGTGTTGTTGCAGCACCCAGGCACTCTGCAGCAACTTGGTCTACAATGGGGCCATCCCAGCTGGATTGCTTGTGGGCTTTTGGGGATGGTGGTTGAGGTGATGGGCCTGCACGAGAGGCCCACTCTGTGGCACAGCGTGTAAAATTGGGATCATGTACAACTGCCAGCTGATGTAAGTGGGCAGGTAGAATTTCCTTCACAAGGTCGTCGGATGCTGATAAGGAGGACAGGAAGGCTGTAACAGCGATTTGCGTTGCTGTTCGAACTCCGAGGTCCCCAAGTCTTACGGGAAGAGAGGCTTGTTTCCACTGTAGATCATCAAGAGAGAGGTTAAGGGCTTTTTCTAGCATTGATTTCAGTAACCGGTCATACTCAGTTTTTGGCTACTGTAAGATGGTGAACACCTCAGAAAGTAGGTTAACCTGGGGAGGGACAGACATCTGATGATGAGGTAGTGTGCATCATGAGCATCAATATCCTCAATCCTCCCATCCATGCTCTTAAGGTCGGCGATTTTCTTATCAAGGACCTCATCGATGGCTTTCAACCCCAGGGGAGCTCCTAGGAGTGTGCTGTCTTCTGGTTTAGTTTTATGGATATTTGGCAGAAGACCCTCTATTCTCTCTACGATGCCCTGATTGGAACATATTATTTCACATTTAGAAGGGTTCAGGGTGAGGCCTAAAACTGCACCTTGCTCCTGGATTTTTCTGATGTCCTCCAGGAGTGAGTCTTGGGAACCAGCTAGGGTACCATCATCCAAGAACCAGATGTTAAGCTCGCTGGACAGGACCTCCGTGACTTGTTTGATGATTAAGCAGAAAAGGAGAGGAGCAAGGGGGTCACCCTGTTGGGCGCCTTTTCGCGAGTCAATTTCATGTTCACCAAAAAGTAGCTTAAGGTCCATATTGTAGCATGATTGTACAAAAGGGTAAAGGGAAGGGAAATGACTATGAACCGCACGGAGTACAGCATCCCTCCGCACCAAATTGAAGGCATTTTTTAAATCTAGCTTGATAAGGGCCTTTTCGTCTGTGATGTTGGCGATGAAGGCTCGAGCTGCATGGGCTGCCGCCTCACATCCTTGTGGAATGCCGAACCCGAGCTGTTTTAGCTTCAGCATGTTGGCCGCTGCATCACTAACTGTTCTTGCAGCTGCCTTTGCGACGAGACGCCGGAGAGAATTGCCCACAGCTATTGGCCTGATCCCTCCATCCTTTTTCTTTAGAGCACAGAGAGATGCTCCAAAAAAGATAGATCTTATGGTCGCTGGTATGTTGCCAGCTAGACGTGTGTTGGTGAATCTGGTTAGTTCCACCAAGAGGATCTTTGCAATGTCACCCAGTGCAGGGTTGAGCATTTGCTTGAGGTGGTTGGGTTTTAGTCCTGTGAACCCACCTGCTGATCCTGTAGGGAAGGACATGGCTGCTTTATGGACCACAGATTCAGCCACCCAGAGAGGTTCTGCTCCGGTAGCCCCCACTTGTACAATGTCGTCCTCACGCGGAGCCCTGGGTGGGTGTTTCTCCCTTAGGGCTTGAGCTGTTGCGGCATCTCTGTCGGCAATTGAGTCATCACTGGTGATGACTCTTATTGCGCCAATAGTGTTTCCTTCTTCTATTTTCTTGGTGACTGATGTTCTGATTTTTTATGTCTCGGATATGGCACTGTTGCTCTTCCTGCCGTGGGTGTTTCTCGCACGAGTGGGAAGGCGCACCTGGTTGTCCTCCCTGGGAAAATCATTTATAGCTTTGATGACTGAGGCAGCTAAGGTTTTGTCTCTCCTTGCAGGGGTGGCTAGACATATGTTGCCAAACATTAGGAGGTTGTGCCATGCTTGGGTCGTTCCAGGAGAGTTGTTGACCTTTCTCAGGAGGGCAGATAATTTGGCTGCTGCATGGGGGCGGGCTGCTTTAGGGATGTGTTGCAAGGTTCTGGCTGATGTTGCTTTGATAGCTTCTAATAAGTTTTCTGTGGGAATGAAGGTCTGGGAGGTGTTTTGCCTTACGGGCGGTGTGGGCTGTTGACCGGTGTTCTCCCTGGGAGGGCGCCCAGAACCCAAACACCTGGCTCTGTTGTGGTAATGAAAGCGCACATTATCGTCACTCAACCGGATATAGTATACTTTGTCACACGTCTGACATCTGCCTTGTCTACCCCTGCTTGATGGCTCATCTTGGCGTGGAGAAGCCTGGCTGTCTGTTGAGAGCTGCGACATGGGCGGGCGCTGGGCGGGAGCTGGGCGGGAGGGTGGACGGCCGGTGGAGACAGGAGGGTGGGCGGCGGTTGGAGGCTGGGGGGATAGTCAGCTGGCCATGGCACTTACTACTCAGATGAGTGGTAATACATATACCACCTCTATACGAAGTGTGGGTATACACCCACTACACAATATGTGGGTATACATTGGGTGAGTGGGTGGCGTAGACACACATGGGAGCCTCCCGGCTTCTATGGGCGGGTGGCAAGGTGGCCTCGTGGGTGGGGAGTCGACGTGGTGGGGTGGGTAGGAGGGGGAGAGCAGGTACTTCCCGACAGGTACAGCCACCATGGCCTACTCTGCCAAAGCACAGGGGATGGCACTCGAGGCACAGTGAAGTTAACGACATCATCAAGAGGAGCCTCACCACAGCTGGATGCCCAGCTGAAAGAGAGCCCCGTTACCTAACGCCCCGTAACTCTGATGCTCTTATTGGTCGCCCGGATGGTATCACAGTGAACCCCGGGAAGAATGGCAAGCAGTTGGTATGGGACTACACGTGCGTATCAAACCTGGCTAACACCTACATTAACCTCAGTGTTGCACAACCAGGTGGCGCTGCCACCCACAGGGAAGCAGCCAAATCCCGTAAGTATAGAGAACTGGATCACCACTACAATTTTGTCCCCATTGCTTCTGAGACACTCGGCGCCTGGGGTAAAAGTGCTACCAGTTTTTTGAAGGAACTGGGTTCTAGGCTCATTGAAACAACAAGGGACTCGAGAGCTGCAAGCTTTCTTTTCCAGCGCCTCAGTGAGGCGATACAGAGGGGAAATGCAGGGTTCCTGCAACCCTGCATCCAGGGTTCCTGCCCGCCATCTGAGGAGCTGGAGGAACTCGACAACCTAGTACAACCATCTTTGTAACCCATATGTAACTCCTTTTTTGTAACAAAGTTCAAATAAAGTAAATATATATGTGTACATACAAAAGAATGGGGGTGGTAGGAGAAGATAATATTAGTGTTCAGTGAGAAACCACAAGGTCTCCTCTGAATACTTTTTATTTTCTTCTCCGAGGCTATGGGTCCCCACATTGGCACCAGAGGTGGTACCCTCACAAACTTTAAAAAAAAAAAAAAAATATATATATATAAATATATATATATATATATAATATATATATAAATATATATATATAATATATATATATATATATATATATATATATATATATATATATATATATATATATATATATATATATATATATATGTCGTACCTAGTAGCCAGAACTCACTTTTTGGCCTACTATTCAAGGCCCGATTTGCCTAATAAGCCAAGTCTTCCTGAATTAATATATTTTTTCTAATTTTTTTCTTATGAAATGATAAAGCTACCCATTTCATTATGTATGAGGTCAATTTTTTTTATTGGAGTTAAAATTAACGTAGATATATGACCGAACCTAACCAACCCTACCTAACCTAACCTAACCTATCTTTATAGGTTAGGTTTGGTTAGGTAGCCGAAAAAGTTAGGTTAGGTTAGGTTAGGTAGGTTAGGTAGTCGAAAAACAATTAATTCATGAAAACTTGGCTTATTAGGCAAATCGGGCCTTGAATAGTAGGCCAAAAAGTGAGTTCTGGCTACTAGGTACGACATATATATATATATATATATATATATATATATATATATATATATATATATATATATATATATATATATATATATATATATATATATTTATATCGTACCTAGTAGCCAGAACGCACTTCTCGGCCTACTATGCAAGGCCCGTTTTGCCTAATAAGCCAAGTTTTCATGAATTAATGTTTTTTCGATTACCTAACCGACCTAACCTAACCTAACGTAGCTTTTTCGGCTACCTAACCTAGCCTAACGTATAAAGATAGATTAGGTTAGGTTAGTTAGGGTTGGTTAGGTTCGGTCATATAACTACGTTAATTTTAACTGCAAAAAAAAAAATTGACCTCATACATAATGAAATTGGTAGCTTTATCATTTCATAAGTAAAAAATTAGAGAAAATATATTCAGGAAAACTTGGCTTATTAGGCAAATCGGGCCTTGCATAGTAGGCTGAGAAGTGCGGTCTGGCTACTAGATACGACATTATATATATATATATATATATATATATATATATATATATATATATATATATATATATATATATATATATATATATATATATATATATAATATATAATATATTATTAAATATGACCGAAAAAGTAAGATTAATAATTCTAACACGAATTTTCTCAATATTTCTTATATTTCTTTTCACTGTTGATGGTAATTGAAAAATCAATTCTCCAAAATTCATTTTTATTTCTAGTCTGACGTGACACTTTGAGCGCATTTCGTAAAACATATTACATTTTCAAAGACACACACATACAACTATAACTGAATAGAGCTTAAACATCTTCGATTTTTTATACCTGCATTTGGGTGAGGTGATATGTTACAACAGTTTTGGATGAGGTGAAAACAAACTTTCAACACAAGCCAGAACACGAAACAATGGGTATTGAAGGTAAGAATGGAAGTAATTGCAGAGGGCTTATTGGCCCATATTTCTTGATGCTTCTATACTGGAGCAGAGTCTTGAAGTGGGTAGAATATAGTTGTGCATTAATTGGCTGTTGATTGCTGGTGTTGACTTCTTGATGTGTAGTACCTCGCAGATGTCAAGCCGCCTGCTATCGCTGTATCTATCGATGATTTCTGTGTTGTTTGCTAAGATTTCTCTGGTGATGGTTTGGTTGTGGGAAGAGATTATATGTTCCTTAATGGAGCCCTGTTGCTTATGCATCGTTAAACGCCTGGAAAGAGATGTTGTTGTCTTGCCTATATACTGAGTTTTTTGAGGTTTACAGTCCCCAAGAGGTCATTTGAAGGCATAGTCGACGTAGGTCTCTTTTTAAATCGTTCTGCTTTGTGTCTGGAGAGTTTCTCATGAGTAGGCTGGCCGTTTTCTTGGTTTTATAGTAAATCGTCAGTTGTATCTTCTGATTTTTGTCTGTAGGGATAACGTTTCTGTTAACAATATCTTTCAGGACCCTTTCCTCCGTTTTATGAGCTGTGGAAAAGAAGTTCCTGTAAAATAGTCTAATAGGGGGTATAGGTGTTGTGTTAGTTGTCTCTTCAGAGGTTGCATGGCGTTTCGCTTTCCTTCTTATGATGTTTTCAACGAAACCAAATATATATATATATATATATATATATATATATATATATATATATATATATATATATATATATATATATATATATATATATATATATATATATATATTTATTATTAAATATGACCGAAAAAGTAAGATTAATAACTCTAACACGAATTTTCTCAATCTTTCGTACATTACGCTTCACTGTTGGAGGTAAATAAAAAATCACTTCTCCAAAATTCATTTTTATTTCTAGTCTGACGCGACACGGGCGCGTTTCGTAAAACTTATTACATTTTCAAAGACTTCACAAATACACAACTGAGGAGTGTTGTTACACTCCAACACGTACAAGAGGAGTGTTGTTAACGCATACGTCGACCGTGCTCTCAGCCACAGCTCAGAATGGAAGCAAGTCGACGAAGAACTCTGTAGGGTAAGGCAGGTCCTAGTCAATAACGGCTTCTCCAATGGTTTCATCGAAGACATCATAAGAAGGAAAGTGAAAAGCCATGCAACCTCTGAAGAGACAACTAACATAACACCTATACCCCCTATTAGACTATTTTACAGGAACTTCTTTTCCACAGCTCATAAAACGGAGGAAAGGGTCCTGAAAGATATTTAGTAATAGAAACGTTATCCCTACAGACAAAAATCAGAGGATACAACTGACGATTTACTATAAAACCAGAAAAACGGCCAGCCTACTCATGAGAAACTCTCCAGACACAAAACAGAACGCTTTAAAAGAGACTAACGTCGTCTATGCCTTCAAATGCCCACTTGGGGACTGTAAGCTCCAAAAAACCCAGTATATAGGCAAGACAACAACATCTCTTTCTAGGCGTTTAACGATGCATAAGCAACAGGGCTCCATTAAGGAACATATAATCTCTTCCCATAACCAAACCATCGCCAGAGAAATCCTAGTAAACAACACAGAAATCATCGATAGATACAGCGATAGCAGGCGGCTTGACGTTTGCGAGGCACTACACATCAAGAAGTCAACACCAGCAATCAACAGCCAATTATTGCACAACTATATTCTACCCACCTCAAGACTCCGCTCCAATATAGAAGCATCAAGAAATATGGACCAATAGGCTTTCTACAAACACTTCTATTCAATACCCATTGTTTCTGTTCTGTCTTGTGTTATTACTTTTAATACCCTATTAATATCCCCTCTTGTTCTGTCTTGTGTTAATGCCACATCACCCCTCCCACCTCACTCAAATGTAGATATAAATCAGAGATACGTAAGTTCTAATCAGTTGTGTATTTGTGAAGTCTTTGAAAATGTAATAAGTTTTACGAAATGCGCCCGTGTCGCGTCAGACTAGAAATAAAAATGAATTTTGGAGAAGTGATTTTTGATTTACCTCCAACAATGAAGCGTAATGTACGAAAGATTGAGAAAATTCGTGTTAGAATTATTAATCTTTCTTTTTCGGTCATATTTAATAATATATGTCTACAGGAAAGACTGCTACCAAAATATACTAATATATATATATATATATATATATATATATATATATATATATATATATATATATATATATATATATATATATATATATATATATATATATGTCGTACCTAGTAGCCAGAACGCACTTCTCAGCCTACTATGCAAGGCCCGATTTGCCTAATAAGCCAAGTTTTCATGAATTAATTGTTTTTTCGACTACCTAACCTACCTAACCTAACCTAACCTAACTTTTTCAGCTACCTAACCTAACCTAACATATAAAGATAGGTTAGGTTAGGTTAGGTAAGGTTGGTTAGGTTCGGTCCTATATCTACGTTAATTTTAACTCCAATAAAAAAAAAATTGACCTCATACATAAGGAAATGGGTAGCTTTATCATTTCATAAGAAAAAAATTAGAGAAAATATATTAATTCAGGAAAACTTGGCTTATTAGGCAAATCGGGCCTTGCATAGTAGGCCGAGAAGTGCGTTCTGGCTACTAGGTACGACATATATATATATATATATATATATATATATATATTTATATATATATATATATATATATATATATATATATATATATATATATATATATACATCTCCATATATTCATATTGATTACAATGTAAATTATTACTAGAGGGAGCTTTCAAGCCATGAAATGGCAGAGTAGAGGAGCGTAACCAAGCTTCATTACACCGGAGGCGAGAGTTTGGGTGGTGTTAACACACTATACGACTTACGGTCATGTGTGGCGACAACGTTGGAATTGCTGCTGTTTTATTATTTCTCATATAATTGCCTTTCCCGCTATTTCCCCATTGTGTGCATATTTTTAAACATATTGCACTCTTGTACAAAGTTCAGAGAATACATGTGCCACTAACTCATCTGGTGCCCATGGATGTGTTGTGGGCAATTACTGGCAACTCACCTGGTACCTGAAGATGCTGGAATGCACCTGCCACCATTCAGACAGGTGTAGGGGGTGCAGGTGTCGTGGGTAGCAGGTGTGGTGTCTCCACAACCACAGGTGGTGCGGACCTCCATCTTGGGTCCCACTAGCGCCGAGATGTTAGCGTCTACGATGCTGAAGCCGTCAGTATGGGCAGCGCGCACCCAGCACCCGTCCACGCACCCGTCGGCCTCCTGGGTGGCTACGACACGCATATCTTCGTAGTCGACCTCGCTCTCGCTCTCGTACGTGTTCTCCAAAGTGACTGTACGAACGACCTCCTGGCATGTCCCGACACCGACCTCTTGCACATTGACTCCTAAAATGGCGCTCAGCTGTGAAGAAAATATTTCACCCAATGAATAATCAACCCACGACACGATGTAACCTGGAAACTTCAGAGGAATTCTATCAACCGCCCCACAGACGTACATGCATAACTTTGAACAGTGAAATGTTGAGAGAGCATATGAGGGAAAGTTACTTCTTCTCGTATGTCAGACTCAATTACAAACATAAGAAATAATAAGCCAAGTAATATGTATGCAAATCTAGCTTCAATGGTTCACTTGTCTCACTGCGACAAGAGGAATGAGCTATATCGCACAAACTGTGACGGTGTTCCCCCCCTTATATTTCTCCCACGCCTGCAGTAAGAGTCATGTCTACTTTACCCAAGCGTTCTCTAGGTCGCAGGCATCAATTTGATATATGTGGGAGAGTGGAGTGTTCTCGGAGAGCCGAGAAATTTGTGAAACAATAATATTTTGGCCTGTGGTTTAGGCCCTTTAGGAAGCCAAGATGACGCTGGCTCTCCTGTTTCCCCGCCAAAACTGTGTGACGTCAGTGGCACCGGATTGGTCACCGACAGCAATGTGGCACCGAGAGCCAATGAAAACCTCCCGTGGAGAAAGTGACGTCACGAAGGAAGGGGGTCCGGGCAGCGCGCCGCGCTGGCGCCAGCAGTCAGACACGACACGTCAAGGAGGTTGGACGAGCGACGATTGGTCCTGTCAGTTTGACAGTTGTTTCCCGCTCCCGTAGATTTACGCGTCACCTGAAGTCTGCCAGTACTCTGTGAGGTCTTCCCTAGTTCATGTGTTGAACCAGAGAGGGAATCGACAGTTATTGAGCAACAAGTGCTCCAGTCAGGTACTGTGCAAGAAGAAGTGAAGTCTGTGCAGTGACGTAGGCGACGTCTGAAGCAGTTCACCCAGTCGTGACGGCGTAGTGACTGACAGAGCCACTGGGTAGCAGAGGAAGAAGAGGACTATTGGGGATTCTGGACGACTGCAGCTGAGACGTAGGCGGCAGCCGTTGCTGGGAGAAGACGACGGCCAGGAGACCGACTCCAACCCTACCAGAAGTCGAGAAGGAGCACGGACCTGCAGGGAAGAAGGCACGGAGACGACGCGCTAAACGGTGGGACGACGAGTGGTTCCGGTAGGACACGACAACGTGTGTGTGGGGGCGTTCCCGACATGAAGACCAGGAGCTACAACTCAACTCTCATCGGAGGATAGGTTGAAGTAGGTGTTTCTAGTTTCCCTCCCCATTCGCCTTTAGTTACCTATATTATTCGGCTATATTATCTAGCCTGAGGATTTTATATGTTGTGAGCAAGTCTCACCCATGTCACAATAAAGCACCAGTGTGCAGTGTAGTACTATCAAGAGTACTTGTAATATTCATGTTTATTATTGGTGTGTACAGGCACCCGGAACAAGTGATAAATTTACTGTGTTTTGTATATCTTTCTAGAGACTTTGATGAGAACATATAGTGATATATTATATATAATATTATGCCAGTATTTGGAAGTTAGGCTATGTGCCCAGAAACTATTTATTTACATTTATTGATGTCTGATTTATATACATTATATATGTCTATGTTCATGCAGTGATTAATCATTTGTGAGTACAGTGAATTATTGTGTTATCGCCCACGAGAGAAAGTACTGAAAACTCTAGTGTTAAATACTTCATAATATATCATTGAATGAAGGGCAGGTAAAACCATTCCAGTGAGTCATTGTCGCATTGATTGTAGAAACGAATATTTGAGCCCGAGTACAGTGTAACTGAGTAATACGTGCTATTGTTGCCAATATTGAGTGTGCGAGTTTCTAGCAATATTGGAGAATTTAAAGAAACAGCGCGCGTGAATCTAGAAAACAAGCAATAAACTTTCGCGCGGAGCCAAGCAATCAGCTGTTCTTAACATTGACGAGAGGGGGAGGTGTTGCCACTTAGTGAGTGCATAATATTCGTGGGAACTACCGGCCACGGCCAGGATCAGCTGATCTATTTATTGATTGACCTTGTGACATCTTTCATGCATTTTAAGTAAAATACAAAATTACTTTTGTGTTTATATCATCCCCTCCATTGATCTTGTGGCTATATTATACCGGAAAGCAAGAGTGATAAGAGTAAGTACCTGCCGGATTCCTGATCTTTTGAGTGTGACCTTGCCAAGGCTACCACTAATTCCACCAGTCCACTGAGGTGTTACTGGACACCGAAAACACCAGTTGGCGACCTTGTGGTAAATAGTAAAGCCCTATTGTTGGGGGGCGGGCCACACAACAGTTAAGTAAACAAGAAGTGTGTTCCCACTCCTTCTCAATCAGAAGGCCGGTTGGGATTGACTGGGATACTCTCCTGGCGTGCAGTGGCGCCGAGAGGATTAGAGTGAAGACCCGCAGGGCTACGGTGAGTGACCTTGAGATAACTGGTGGTCACCCCAGAGTAAGAATAGAGAAGAATAAACCCCAACATTGGCGACCTTGCCAGGATCTCGATCGAAGTAAAGGTTGCAGAGGTGGTACTTGGCAGTGGTGTAAGAGATCAGGTGCAGGTTATCACTCATAGCACAAGATGGAGGATGATAAAGTAGCAAGGTTTATTGACTCTAGAGATGAACAGGTGCTGGAAGAGTGCACCAAGGCACAGTTACAGGCTATAGCGGATCATTTTGGAATAAAGCTGAGATCTGCCAGAGTGGCAGAAAGAAGACTAGAGATAATGGCACAGCTCAGGGCACGAGACGAAGCTTTGGGGGAGGAATGGCCCCAAACACCTGCCAGTGTGGGAGAACACCTGAGTATTGGTGGAAGCAGCAGGGGATCCAGCGGCAGCAGGCACAGCGTTAAGCTGGAAATAATGAAGTTGCAGCTGGAAGCACAACTGAAGCGTGAAGAGCGAGAAGCAGAAGCACAGCAGCGTAAAGAAGAGCGAGAAGCAGAAGCGCAGCTGAGGAGAGAAGAAGCACAGCAGCGCAAAGAAGAGCGAGAAGCAGAAGCACAGATGAAGCGTGAGGAGCGAGAATCACAGTTGAAGCGTGAAGAGCGAGAAGCACAGCTTAAACGTGAGGAGCGAGAAGCTAGAATGAGACAACTGGAAATAGAAGCCAACAAGGAGGTGGAGCTGAAGCAAGCTGAACTAGGACTAGGTGCACCTGCTCTGCCGCCACAGGAAGACCGACGAGTGAGGGAACGAGACCTGCCGGTCTTTGTGCCTGATGAAGCCGAAAGTTTCTTCGATCACTTTGAAAGGGTTGCTGCTCTGAAGAGGTGGCCGAGGGCGGAGTGGGCGGAGTTGGTCCAAGGGAGGCTCACAGGTGAAGCTCGTGAAGCCTACACTATGCTCGACTTCCAAGAATGCACCAACTACGATGCGGTAAAAAGAGCTGTGCTCCATTCCTTCAAGCTCACGCCGGAGTGTTACAGAAAGAGGTTCAGACAATGTACCCGGTCGCCAGGAAAATCTCATGCGGAGACGGCGAGGGACATGGAAAGAAAGTTCCTTAAGTGGCTGGACTCTGAAGGAGCGAGGTCGGTCGAAGAGGTCAAGGAGCTAATGGTCATGGAAAAGTTTATGTCCATGCTCTCTCCTGAGATCAGGGTGAGGGTAAAGGAGGCGGACATAAAGGACCTGAGGGCCGCAGCCGACCAAGCCGACATGTTAGAAGAAGCCCTACGCCCGCGCCGAGAGGGACAGCACCGACCACCCGTATACGTCGGAAACAATAGGACTTATAGAAGGACGGATGGATGGAGGACAGGAGCGAGTTCTCCCAAGTCCCACCTCTCAAGTTGGGACACCCGAGGATCAAAAGGTACTGCAGAGCCGATCAAGAAGAACCAAGCTGAGAGCTCGGGAGCTGTTGCTGCAACAAAGGAGGCGACAAATGGTACGAGAAAGACACAGGGAGCGACGGCCTCTGGTGGCAGTGCTAAGGCGAGCGGTGGCGGATGGTCTCCGCCGAGGGTCCGCTGCTACAACTGCGGAATAATCGGACACGTCGCGCGGGAATGCAGACGCCCTAAGCAGCGAGGACACGTTGCTTTAGTGAGGTTCGAGGACCAGAGGGCCGAGAGAGTGCGGGATGAACCCGTGCTGAGTGGGGAGAAGAAAGTTCACCCATTCGTGTGTCAAGGAACCGTAAGGATGGGGGACGCAGACCCCATCCCCGCGAAGATCTTAAGAGACACTGGGGCCGATTTTACCCTGGTAAGTGAAACCCTGTTCCCTGAGGGTTACGAGAATACCAGTGTGGGGGTGGCAAGTGTGACCACTGTGAAAGGCCCACTGAAGGTGCCCCTACACCAGGTAACTTTAAATTCCGACTATGGCTGCCAGACCCTTGTGGTGGGAGTCTGTACATCAATGCCCAAGATGGAAGCACAGGTCATCTTGGGGAATGACGCGTGTGGAGGATATGTCCTCCCGCATCTCGTGAAAGGCGAAGAGTGCCTAGAACAATACAAGGAGACAGGCGGAGAGTTGAACGCCTGTGGGGACGAGAAGGGAATCGCACCGGTGGCGATCCCAGTTTGTGCTGTGATGCCGAGACGGCGCGAAGAACAAGGAGGTAGTGGATCTTATGGGGCTGAGGAAACGTCCGACAGCCTGGGAATAGATCACCTCGTCGTAGGACCCGGAGAACGAGCGGAGGGCGAAGACAGCCCGAATGGTGAGTTGCAGGTGACCCTCACCAGTTCTCTAGGGGTAGACCGCACTCGTCTCGGAGAGTTGCAGCAGGAGGAGTTCCCCGAATTGATTAGTGAGGCCAAAGGAGGACGTGTGGGTCCTGAGAAGGCTTACTTTCCATTTATCTATGTTATATATGCCATGCTATCCATGCTGAGGGAACGATGGACACTAGGAGCGACCGTGGGAACGGTGAATGAATATGTCCAGAAGTTCAAAGAACGTCTCACCCTAGCGAAGGAACTAGCTGGGAAACACCTGAAGGAGGCGCAGCGTAAGATGTCGGAGTGGTACGACAGGAGAGCTGCGCAGAGGGATTTTCAGGTCGGATCTCAAGTGATGGTTTTGCTGCCAGGTAAAGGTAGGGTGACCGAGTCGCGGTTCGAGGGACCATACCAAGTGCTGCGACGGTTGGGTCCAGTGTCGTACGAGATTGGGAAGCCGGACAGACCCCGAAAGAAACAGGTGTGTCACGTAGACCGCCTGAGACCTTTCTTCACTGTGGAAGGAAGAGCCGCCAGGCAGGACGGAACGATGGCCCGAGAACCCCAGCGGAAGACGGTACTGTGTGTACAGGGGAACCGAGAACTCCCGGAGGAGGAAGGAAAGTGGTTCAGGGTGGACGGCACCCGTCTCACCAACACTGAGAGTCTGACAAAGATCAAGGTCAAGCACATCAAGGGGAAGGACAACGTAGTAGCGGATGCCCTATCCCGCATACACTAACCAGACATGACTCTTATTTTAAGGGGAGTGGTATGTGACGGTGTTCCCCCCTTATATTTCTCCCACGCCTGCAGTAAGAGTCATGTCTACTTTACCCAAGCGTTCTCTAGGTCGCAGGCATCAATTTGATATATGTGGGAGAGTGGAGTGTTCTCGGAGAGCCGAGAAATTTGTGAAACAATAATATTTTGGCCTGTGGTTTAGGCCCTTTAGGAAGCCAAGATGGCGCTGGCTCTCCTGTTTCCCCGCCAAAACTGTGTGACGTCAGTGGCACCGGATTGGTCACCGACAGCAATGTGGCACCGAGAGCCAATGAAAACCTCCCGTGGAGAAAGTGACGTCACGAAGGAAGGGGGTCCAGGCAGCGCGCCGCGCTGGCGCCAGCAGTCAGACACGACACGTCAAGGAGGTTGGACGTGCGACGATTGGTCCTGTCAGTTTGACAGTTGTTTCCCGCTCCCGTAGATTTACACGTCACCTGAAGTCTGCCAGTACTCTGTGAGGTCTTCCCTAGTTCATGTGTTGAACCAGAGAGGGAATCGACGGTTATTGAGCAACAAGTGCTCCAGTCAGGTACTGTGCAAGAAGAAGTGAAGTCTGTGCAGTGACATAGGCGACGTCTGAAGCAGTTCACCCAGTCGTGACGGCGTAGTGGCTGACAGAGCCACTGGGTAGCAGAGGAAGAAGAGGACTATTGGGGATTCCGGACGACTGCAGCTGAGACGTTGGCGGCAGCCGTTGCTGGGAGAAGACGACGGCCAGGAGACCGACTCCAACCCTACCAGAAGTCGAGAAGGAGCACGGACCTGCAGGGAAGAAGGCACGGAGACGACGCGCTAAACGGTGGGACGACGAGTGGTTCCGGTAGGACACGACAACGTGTGTGTGGGGGCGTTCCCGACACGAGGACCAGGAGCTACAACTCAACTCTCATCGGAGGATAGGTTGAAGTAGGTGTTTCTAGTTTCCCTCCCCATTCCCCTTTAGTTACCTATATTATTCGGCTATATTATCTAGCCTGAGGATTTTATATGTCGTGAGCAAGTCTCACCCATGTCACAATAAAGCACCAGTGTGCAGTGTAGTACTATCAAGAGTACTTGTAATATTCATGTTTATTATTGGTGTGTACAGGCACCCGGAACCAGTGATAAATTTACTGTGTTTTGTATATCTTTCTAGAGACTTTGATGAGAACATATAGTGATAAATTATATATAATATTATGCCAGTATTTGGAAGTTAGGCTATGTGCCCAGAAACTATTTATTTACATTTATTGATGTCTGATTTATATACAATATATATGTCTATGTTCATGCAGTGATTAATGATTCGTGAGTACAGTGAATTATTGTGTTATCGCCCACGAGAGAAAGTACTGAAAACTCCAGTGTTAAATACTTCATAATATATCATTGAATGAAGGGCAGGTAAAACCATTACAGTGAGTCATTGTCGCATTGATTGTAGAAACGAATATTTGAGCCCGAGTACAGTGTAACTGAGTAATACGTGCTATTGTTGCCAATATTGAGTGTGCGAGTTTCTAGCAATATTGGAGAATTTAAAGAAACAGCGCGCGTGAATCTAGAAAACAAGCAATTAACTTTCGCGCGGAGCCAGGCAATCGGCTGTTCTTGACATTGACGAGAGGGGGAGGTGTTGCCACTTAGTGAGTGCATAATATTCGTGGGAACTACCGGCCACGGCCAGGATCAGCTGATCTATTTATTGATTGACCTTGTGACATCTTTCATGCATTTTAAGTAAAATACAAAATTACTTTTGTGTTTATATCATCCCCTCCATTGATCTTGTGGCTATATTATACCGGAAAGCAAGAGTGATAAGAGTAAGTACCTGCCGGATTCCTGATCTTTTGAGTGTGACCTTGCCAAGGCTACCACTAATTCCACCAGTCCACTGAGGTGTTACTGGACACCGAGAACACCAGTTGGCGACCTTGTGGTAAATAGTAAAGCCCTATTGTTGGGGGCGGGCCACACAACATACTCTCCTGGCGTGCAGTGGCGCCGAGAGGATTAGAGTGAAGACCCGCAGGGCTACGGTGAGTGACCTTGAGATAACTGGTGGTCACCCCAGAGTAAGAATAGAGAAGAATAAACCCCAACAAAACATAAGATATTTCCAAATAAATATATTAATAAAATGAGGATATAAAAAATGAGTCATATTAAATGTTTTGACTTTGATGTTTAGGTTAATGAAGTGTTCAACTTTCGCTTGGAATTATACTTATAGTTTTACTTCTGTTGTCGCGACTGCTGCTGTCACGACTATTGCTAAAGTTATCATAACTACTGTCACCATTTCCACAACTAATCCAACTATTACCATGACTAATGCTACAATTATCACAACTTCTGTTACTACTATTCTCAGAACTTTCGCTAATATTATCATGACTACTGATATTATTTACACAGCTACAACTATTATTTGTTTGTCAACACCTGTTCTTCACATACTACCCAGCAATAGTCATACAATCTCATTCACAGCTGCTATTACTACAACTACTGCCACGATTAGTATTGCTATCAGTACTAATAAACGGCCGCACTCACTTCTTGCTAGTGGAAGGAACTACTGCTACCACTACTCCGGTTATTGTCCTCACAACTACAACTACCGGCCTCTAATATGGCTCATTATTTACGAAACAAATGTTGTTACTGCTGTTAATAACGACTTACTGGCTGAGTGAACTCACCTCATTTTTCCTATACATGAGGATGTGGTCGAGATTGGGCACACCCGGAGCTACCAGCCACACCCGTGACGTCTCTGTGGCGGGCATGGTGTGGTGCCCGCCCAGGGCCTCCACTGACACTGCCCGCGCGCCCATGCTGCCACTGCCCGCCCGCACGCCCATGCTGCCACTGCCCGCCATCTCGCCCTTGGTCCTCCTGCCCGCCCACGCCTCTACCGTCGTCTCCAGCTGGTTGAGTATTGATGCCTCACCCTGTGTTACAAGACGCTGTTATGTGTTGGATGTGCTTAGTATCGGTCTTTTTGTGGATCTTGTTCGTAAATAAGTAATTATCAAAGAAGGCACCAAGCCTGGAAGGCTATGTAGCACTATACGAATCTTGTTCGTCTGTCACTCCGGTGTGCATGTCTTCGTTTGTCTATTTATCCTTCTGTCTCTCTTTTTTTAATTGTTTTCGTCTGTCTGTTTCTGTGTCTGAACCATACTCTCTTAAACGTACCTCTCTGGCCATGACCAGCTGGTAGGGGTTCACCGCCAAGGTAAGCGGGGTGGCGTGTGTGACGTCATGGTGGTTTAGGGACTTCACCTCGACTGTGACGTTGGCCCTGACCCCAAATTGACCTTGGCTGACGTCGTTGACCTTGAAGCTTAGCTCGTACCTGATGGACATGATACGTGTTCCCTTGAAAACAATTAACAAAGAAGAGACAGTTTCATTCCTATCCTTGACTCAACGTTTAATGAAGATTAAGAATGTTTAACTGATAGTCTGGACCAACAAATGGAGCACAAGTCCAACTCGTCCTCATGAATAACGTCCAAATACTCATTAATGCAGCAGTAAGACTCCCTGTTTCTGAATAAGGATAGTTTACATTTGACACACAATTCGTTAGGTTCACACTCGTCTTGGACAGTACTTCCCTCTTTACCCGGGATCGAGTCTCACTGCTCTAAATGCTTCGTCCATGTGTCTTAAATACAAATATCTGCGAGCCTTCACCTTCCTTCCTTCCTTCACCTACCTTCCCTGGCACGGTTCCTTCACCTACCTTCCCTGGCACGGTTCCTTCACCTACCTTCCCTGGCACGGTTCCTTCACCTACCTTCCCTGGCACGGTTCCTTCACCTACCTTCCCTGGCACGGTTCCTTCACCTACCTTCCCTGGCACGGTTCCTTCACCTACCTACCTTCAGGTGGGAAGGGAACCTTCACCTACCTACCTTCAGGTGGGAAGGGAACCGTCACCTACCTACCTTCGGGTGGGAAGGGAACAGTCACCTATTTACCTGGAACCGGTGGCTGAGCGGATAGAACACTGGACGCGCGATCCTGATGTCCATGGTTCGATTCCGGGCGCCGGCGAGAAACGATGGGCAGAGTTTCCTTCACCCTGATGCTCCTATTACCTAGCAGTTATGCTGGGGGCCTCGTAGCCTGGTGGATAGCGCGCAGGACTCGTAATTCTGTGGCGCGGGTTCGATTCCCGCACGAGGCAGAAACAAATGGGCAAAGTTTCTTTCACCCTGAATGCCCCTGTTACCTAGCAGTAAATAGGTACCTGGGAGTTAGTCAGCTGTCACGGGCTGCTTCCTGGGGGTGGAGGCCTGGTCGAGGACCGGGCCGCGGGGACACTAAAAAGCCCCGAAATCATCTCAAGATAACCTCAAGGTACGTGGGAGTTAGTCAGCTGTCACGGGCTGCTTCCTGGGGGTGCATGCCTGGTCGAGGACCGGGCCGCGGGGACACTGAAGCCCCGAAATCATCTGAAGATAACCTCAAGATACCTACCTCCAGGTGGGAAGGGAATCCGTCACCTGCCTACCTCCAGGTGGGAAGGGAACCGTCACCTTCCTACCTCCAGGTGGGAAGGGAACCTTCACCTACCGCCCTCCAGGTGAGAAGGGAACCTTCACCTACCGCCCTCCAGGTGAGAAGGGAACCTTCACCTACCGCCCTCCAGGTGAGAAGGGAACCTTCACCTACCGCCCTCCAGGTGAGAAGGGAACTGTGACGGTAACGCGTTGGTGTTCGGCTGTTCAAAAGCTAGGGGTATGGCCTCGTCACATAGAAACAAAAAAAAATAGAAAATCTGAAACTTCGTCTGTGGTAAGGTAATGAGAAGACACACAAAACAAGTAAATTTAACAATGCTATTTTAATTACGTTAGAAAAACAAAACATGAATAAAATGGACATACAAATTCGTATAATAAAATCAATCAATCAAAATAATAAGAATAATCAAATGACAAAATGAAAAGTTACGTTAAGACAAGTGAGCAATAACAAGTGTACAATATACAATCAAAGAAGAGGTGCAGGAATATTGGCTTTAAGCTATCACCCCCCTCCCCGCTCAGCTCGTTGTCGCCGTGTGGGGGCTTAGTGGGCGGCTGCCGGAGTGTGATGCTCCTTGGGACAGTCCTCTGTCCTTTTCTAGCCTTGTGCTCCTGCTGCCGTCCTCTCCAATTCTGCTGGGCATCTTTTCCTTTTCCTTCTGTTTCGTTTTTCTCCCCCCTCTTCTCCTATCTGCTTGCCGTTTCCTACCGACCTTTTGCTCGTTCTGGTTCTTCCCTTGGACTTCTTCTATTTTGACGCCCGGGTGCTTGAGGAGGCATACTCATGCACCCGTAGAACTGCAGTACCCGACGTCGAGAGCGAGGGGAACCTTTTATTGTCAATCCCCACTCCGTCACTGAACCCGATCTCGACGGACTGTCGGTTTCTTAAGGTGGCGTTTGTGGGGCGTATACTCGCGACGCACCCCTAGGAGGCCCCGACAGGATCGGCGATAGCTTCTTGTTGGGTGTCCTGCCTCTAATTGTGGCTCCATGGTGGGTGTGGGGGCACATTCGTGAGTGAATTCTTTCTTTCGTCAAGATGATTACCCCTGCTTCGGCTTCTTCTGGTTTACCTTCTCAGGCTCGTGGGGTGGGCGACCAAGCCCCCGAGTCGGTCCGTATTGGAAGACCGGGCTCTGTAGCCTCCGCTGCATTGGGGCCCGACCTTGCTCCTCCTTTGGCCTCTCTGACTCCTTCCTCTGGCTCCCCTCCCTCCTCTGTGGTTGGGTCGAGCCCCAAGCCCCCAGTGGTGACTACCTCGTCCCCTGGCGTGGCTCCTTCTCTAGTTGTAACTACTGCGCCTTTTAACCCCTCTCTCTCTGGGGGTTCTCACCGCCGTCTTCGTCACGGCCGCCCTCGCTCGATTCCTTCCAGTTCTGCTACCTATCATGCCTTGTTTGGTCCCGCTTCGTGGGCCAAATATTTTGATCTCCTCCCTCTTGATTCTGCGCCTCCTGACGATTTCTCCCTCCATCGACATCTCATTGATTCCGTGGATGCCTCCATTACTTTCAACCCCACTCGTCTCGGTACACGTGTCGTTGCTGCTCCTTCTCAGGATGCTGCTTCCCGCTTGGCTGCCTTATCCTGCCTTGGCGAGACCCCCGTTCGAGTCTCGAAGAACGTTCAGTTGAATGCCAGTGTTGGCACTATTTTGCTCCCGCCCCATGTTGCGACCGGTGTTCGGGACCTACGCGACTGCCACGACGATATTCGACATATCCTCGCTGCCCAGGGCCATTCTATTCTCCAGGTGGACACGTTTACTCGTCCCCCTCGTGGTAGTCGCCGTCAACCCCTCCGGGTTGTGAAGATTACCTTTGATGGTAGGACCCTTCCACCCTCTGTCATTCTTGCTGGTGCCAGGTGCTCTGTCCAGGAGTACATTCCTTCTCCTCGGCTCTGCAACAAGTGCTGGAGGTTTGGGCATGGTGCCCTCCGCTGCTCCGGGACTGTCTCTCTCTGTCCTTTGTGTGGTGGCGAAGGTCACTCTAAGTCGGAGTGCGCTTCTCCCCAGGCTCGTTGCCTCAACTGCGGTGAGGCCCATCCTACCTTCTCCCGTGCGTGTGTCCATTACAAGCTTGAGGCAGCCGTCCTCAACTTGAGGCACCGGGAGCGTTTATCTTTTCCTGAGGCGAGGCGCCAGGTTCGCCGGCTCCCGCCTTATGCTAATATCTCTTATGCTCGCGTGTTGCGCTCTTCCTCTCCTCGTCCTTCCCGCCTTCCTCAGACTCTCAACGTTTCCAGGCCTTGGACCCTGATGCGCCCACTGCCCCCTCCTCTGTCCCTTTGGGTTCTCTCCCGAAGGATCCTCCTCCTGGTCCTCTGTCTGGGGTTCCCCTTCCTTCTACCCGGTCTGTCGTGTCTTCTGTGTCTCCTTCCTCGTCCCCCTCCGATCCTCCTTCCCATCCTCTTCCTCCATCTATCGGCTCTCCCCGCCGCCTGTCGGTGCGGGCGGATGTCCATCGCTCTCCTAACGGCCGTCGTGTGTGCTCTCGTTCGGCTTCTCCTGTTGAGACACTGGAATCCGTTGCCCGGTACGTAGTTGCTGGGACACCGGTCTCTTTAAGTCAGAAGCGTAAGCCTGGCTCCTCTCCTTCCTCTTCCCCGGCGGGTAAGAAGGCTTCGCTTTCTTCCTCAGCTCCTCCTTCTGGCTCTGTTGCTCCTTCCCCTCCCGTTTCAGTGCTTGCGCCCCCTGTTCCTGCTATGGAGGTTTCTTTGGCCCCTGCTTCCCTTTCGGTTGCTGCTCTTGCTGGGGTGCGCTCCTCTCTTTCTACTCCCCCTCTTCCTGCTGCTGTCCTTGACTGCTCCTCTCCGTTGTCTCCTCCTCCTCCTCCTCCTCCTCCTCCTCCTCCTCCGGACCCTGCCCGCCCACCTCTGATCTGTTCTCCCGTTTCCTTCCCTCCGTCTTTGCTCAGTTTACCCATGCCCCCTAACCCTGACTTTGCTGACCCTGATCCCGACCCTGATATTCTTTAACGTGCTCTGTTGGTCTTTCGCCTTTGTTTCTTCCTTGTTCTCTGTTTTTGTCCTTTCTCTTCTCGTCGTTGTCCATTCTTCAATGGAACGTTCGAGGTTATTACGCCAATTTCCTCGAACTCCAACTTCTGGTTTCGCGGTTTTCGCCCCTTTGTGTCTGTCTCCAGGAGCCGATGCTTGGTGCTCGTCCTGGTCGTTTTCGTGGCTATTCCTTTCTCTCCCCCCCCCCCAGCCATTGCTGGGGCTTCTAATTCTTCTGCTCTCTTGATTCGGGCTGATGTTCCCTTTGTTCCTTTACTTTTTCCTTCGCCTCTCCATTGTTCTGCTGCTCGTATCTTTGTGGGGAAATGGTACACAGTTTGTTCCATTTATCTCCCCCCGAGTGTCCCGCTCTCTCTTCCTGATTTGAAACACCTCCTAGACTCCTTGCCGGAGCCTGTGCTCCTGCTGGGTGACTTCATTTGTCGTCATTCTCTTTGGGGTGACGTTCTGACGAATACCCGGGGTCGCCTCCTTGAGCCGTTTCTCCTCTCTTCTTCCCTGTCTCTTCTGAATTCTGGTGAGCCCACTCATTTGGACTCTCGAACTCGCACCCTTTCTTGTCTTGATCTTTCTCTCTGCTCTTCTTCTCTTTACTTAGATTTCACATGGCAGGTTCTTGATGACCTCCATGGAAGTGATCATTTCCCCATCCTTGTTTCCTTTTTCTCTTTTCGCCCTTCCCTCTCTTTCCCTAGGTGGCAGTTTGCTAAGGCGGACTGGACCCTATTTTCCCTCAGTGCTACTCTCTCTGACCTCTCCCTTCTGCCCCTCTCTCGCGCTCTCCTCCTTTTTCATGACACTGTCTTTGACGCTGCCCTCCGCTCTATTCCTCGCTCTTCCTCTCGGGGTCCACGGAAGTGCGTTCCCTGGTGGAATGCGGACTGTGCTCGGGCTGTCCGCTGTAAGCGTGCAGCCTGGAAGAAGCACCGCCGTAGGCAGACGACCGATTCTTTTCTTTTCTTTCGGAAAGCGAGTGCGGTGGCCCGTAGGGCCATCCGTATGGCTAAACGTGAATGTTGGGCATCTTATGTCTCGACAATTACGTCCGAAACCCCTCTGGCCCAGATCTGGAAGCGTATCCGCAAGATAGCGGGTAAGTTCGTTCCTGATGTTTCACCGGTCCTTCACCTCCATGATACTCTTGTGGCGGACCCGTTGCAGGTCGCTTCCGAACTGGGTTCCCACTTTTCTTCTGTTAGCTCTGGTCTTCATCTTCCCCAATCTTTCCTTCTTCGTAAACCTGTCCTTGAGTCTCGTCCTTTAGATTTCTGCACTCATCTTCAGCTTCCCTATAATGATCCCTTCTCTCTCTCTGAACTTCGTTCTGCCCTGGCCCTCTGCGGTTCTACGGCGGCGGGCTCCGATGGTATTCATTATGAGATGCTTCGCCATCTCCCTCCGAGCACGTCTCAGTATTTACTGAGTCTGTATAATCGGATCTGGGAGTCGTCGTCAGTCCCTGAGGACTGGCTCGATGCCGTTGTCCTCCCTGTTCGCAAACCGGGGTCTCTGGGTACTTCCCCTAAGGACTTTCGCCCTATTGCTCTCACAAGTTGTGTCTGCAAACTCTTTGAACGTATGGTTAACGTTCGTCTGATGTGGTTCCTGGAACACCATCACCTCCTCTCCCCTTCTCAATTTGGTTTCCGCAAGTGCCGCAGCACGACAGATGTCCTGGTGAACTTGGAGGTCTATATTCGTACTGCTTTTGCTGCGAAGACCTCCGTTGTTGCCGTCCTTTTTGACCTAGAAAAGGCTTACGACACCACTTGGCGTTATCATATCCTATCTCAACTTCATTCTTTTGGCCTTCGTGGTCATCTCCCTCTCTTTCTCCGCAGCTTCCTCTCTCGTCGTTCCTTTCGGGTGCGCCTTGGTACCGCTCTCTCTCCCTCTTTTCAGCAATACGAAGGTGTGCCCCAGGGTAGTGTTCTGAGCACTACTCTTTTTCTGGTTGCCCTCAATGGTCTTCTTTCCTCTCTTCCTTCTGGTGTCTTCTCCGCTCTCTATGTCGATGATCTTACCCTTTGTTGTCAGGGTGATGATTCGCCTCTCCTTCAACGCCGGCTTCAACTTGCGATTGATGCCGTGTCGTCTTGGGCCACAGGTCATGGCTTCAAGTTCTCTACTTCTAAGACTTGTGCCATGACTTTTACGCGGAAACGGGTTGTTCTTCGTCCCTCTTTGTCACTTTATGGTCATCCCCTTGAATACAAAGATTCCGCGAAGCTTTTGGGGTTATTCCTTGACACTCGTTTGTCTTGGTCTCCCCATATCTCTTACCTCCGTGTTGAGTGCTCTAAGTCCCTTACCCTCCTTCGGGTCTTGTCCCATACTTCTTGGGGGGCAGATAGGCGCACTCTCCTTGCTTTACATTCCTCTCTCGTCCTGTCTAAGCTCGATTATGGTTGCCCTGCTTACTCGTCTGCTTCTCCTTCTACTCTTCGCCGTCTTGATGCTTTGCACCATACTGGGTTGCGCCTCAGTTCTGGTGCCTTTCGTTCGACTCCCGTCCTTAGCTTGTATGTTGACACTGGCTTCCTGTCTCTCCAGGACCGCCGTGATCGCTACTGTCTTCGCTATCTTGCGCGGTCCTTGCAACATCCTTCCTCTCGCCTCTGTCGTGCTTTAACTTTTACCCCTCCTGCGGTTCCTGTTCCTCTTCACCACCTCCCTCTTTCTGTCCGGTTATCTCGCCTACAGGATTCTCTTTCCGTTCGTATTTCTGATGTTTCTCCTCGTGTTGTTCCTTCTTTGCCCCCGTGGAGGGTCCCTCTTCCGCGGTTTTGTACATCCTTGACTCGTATCACTAAAGCTTTTACCCCTCCTACAGTTCTAAAACGCCTTTTCCTCGAGCACTTTTCTTCTCACTCCCGCTCCGTTTCTGTCTTCACCGTTGGGTCTAAGTCAGCGGACGGTGTTGGCTACTCTGTTGTTTTTCCTGATCGCACTTATATGTGTCGCTTGCCTCCGGAGACTAGCATCTTTACAGCGGAACTTTATGCTATTCTCTATGCTCTTCGTCTCCTGCTTTCTCGTTGTCAGTCTTCCTTTGTGGTTGTTGTTGACTCTCGTAGTGCCCTCATGGCTCTCGGGTGCTTTAATCCAGTTCATCCGGTAGTTGTCGAGATCCAGCATTGGCTGTTTCTCGTTCACAGTAAATTTAAGTCGGTTGAGTTTTGTTGGGTTCCCAGCCATATTGGTGTGTCTTTAAATGAGCGTGCGGATGCTGCCGCTAAGGAAGCTGTCCGCTCTTGTCCCATCTCTCGTAAAGGCATTCCGTATTCCGACTTTTACCCGGTTATCCATTCCTCAGTCCTTACCCGTTGGCAGGCTTCTTGGTTGTCTGTTACTGGTAACAAGCTACGTACTCTTAAATGTTGTGTTTCCTCGTGGCCGTCCTCCTTCCACCGTAACCGGCGGTGGGAAACAGCTCTGGCGAGGTTGCGTATTGGCCATACTCGCTTAACCCATGGTCACTTGATGGAGCGCCGCCCTGCTCCTTATTGTCCTAGTTGCATTGTCCCTCTTACGGTCGTGCATGTCCTTCTTGAATGTCCTGACTTCCAGGACGAGCGTGTGTCTTGCTTTCCGACCGCCCCTCGCGGTCACCTGTCCCTCGATAGAATTCTTGGTGACTCGGATACTTTTGATATCGTTCGCCTTATGCGTTTTTGTTCTCGTATTGGCATCCTTGGTGATATTTAGCGCCCTCTGATTATTTTGCGTATTTGATGGTGCTACATAACCTTCCCGGTTTGGTGCCTTCTTTTGATAATTACTTACTTACTTTAAGCTATCACCTCTCTTAGTACACGTAAGCCACAGCTTAGTCTACCAAGACGACGTGTTAACCTTATGAAAGCACGGGATATTCTGAGGACTGAGGTCGTGGCGGCCCCAGACATCAGGTAGTATGGTGGGTGGAAGGCAGGTGCAGCTGGACCCGCAGCCAATCAGCGACGAGCAAGCGACAGACAGGTAGTTTGGCAGTTTGAGGTGGAGCAGGTGTTCCTGGCTGCATACGTTTTGCGCTCTGGCAAACCTTGCTGGTGTAGTTGTTGGATATTTCTTCCATACTTGTTTTATATAGATGTAATGTGACGTATTTTGGAGGGAAGAGCAGGCTCAATCTCTTGAAGGAGATTATCGTCACAACTCTCCCCCGTAGCCTGCGGTTCTGGAAGAAGTACGTCGTTCTGTGGTGGAGTAATAGATGGAGTCGCTTCTACTTCATAAACTCTGGAGAGGGCATCGGCTATGATGTTGTCAGAACCCTTGATATAGCGGATCTCCAGGTTGAAATCTTGTAAATACAAAGCCCATCGTAGAAGACGCTGGTTGGTGAATTGGGCTTGATGTAGGAAGCGGAGAGGGTTGTGGTCTGAGAAGATGGTTGTAGACCTGTCGCCTTGTAGGTACGGACCGAAGTGTTGGAGGTTCAGGACGATGGATAGTAGCTCCTTTTCAATAGTGCTGTAGTTCCTCTGGTGTGGTTTCAATTTGTAGCTGTAGTAGCTGACAGGTAGAACCTCCTCGCCTCGTTGTTGCATCAGGACACCACCAACGCCGGTACCACTGGCGTCGACATGAAGGACGAAAGGCTTGGTGATATCTGGTGAGGCGAGAATGGGATTAGAACAGAGGAGGAATTTGAGTTGTTCGAAAGCAACGGTTTGCTGCATGGTCCAATTATACCGTTGCTTGGGACTGGTTAATAGAATTAGAGGTGTGGCGACTGTACTGAAATTCCTCACAAACCTACGGTAGTAGGAGGCAAGACCAAGGAAGCGCAGGAGCTGCTTCCTGGTGGTAGGCTGTGGATACTGTTGGATGGCTTGAGTGTGTGAGTCTAACGGAGCTAGGCTGCCACTCCCAATAACATGACCCAGATAACGCACTTTACCTTTCGCGAAGGTGGACTTGCCCAGGTTGATGGTGAGGCCGGCTGTCAGGAGCTTGGAGAACAGACGTCGCAGCTGGAGCAGATGTTCACTCCAGGTGTTGGATGCTACGACGATATCGTCCAGGTAGGCGTATGTGTTATCCAAGCCCTGGATGACACGGTTGACAGCTCTCTGAAAGGTGGCCGGGGCATTACATAGTCCGAAAGGAAGGTGTTCATATCTGAAAAGTCCAAAAGGAGTGATGAAGGCAGATATCTCTTTAGCTCGCTCCGTTAGACACACTTGATAGTACCCTTAAGCAAGTCCACTTGGGACAAGTACTGGGCACTACCAATGGCGTCAAGGATGTCATCTATCCTAGGCAAGGGGTAAGCATCCTTGACAGTTACGTTGTTGAGTTTTCGATAGTCAGTACATAACCTTACCTTACCTTGGGGTTTGGGCACCAAGATACAAGATGAGGCCCAGGGGGACTCACAAGGTGTAGCCAGTCCATGATCCAAGAGGTACTGCACCTCAGCACGCATGACTTCCTTCTTGCTCGGGCTGATTCGGTAGAAGGGTTGACGAATCGGCCGGGTGTCGGGGAGCAGTTGGATGTCGTGCTGGGTAACATTACACTCTTGGGGGTCATCTCGGAACAACTCCTGATGTTCTCTGAAGATCTTGACAAGAGGTGCACTATGATTATCCTGAAAGTATTTGGGAAGATCATTAAGGATTTCGGAATTAGAAAGCGCTGACTCCTTGTCAGTGCTTTCGGGAGGAGAAGCTGGGAAGGTCTCAATGTGGATGTAGGGTTCTGTGAAGGTAGAATAATTTATTAGGACAGTGGGAGGAGTACCATTATATTGCTTCAGGAGGTTGACGTGGCACAGCTGGGTCTTCCGCCGCCTATCTGGAGTCTCGATGACGTAGTTGTTGTTTCTGCACTCCTTGACGCGGTAGGGTCCTCAAAATCTGTTTTGTAAAGGTGAACCTGGGATAGGGAAGTATGCTAGGATGAAGTCTCCCGGCTTAAATTTTCTTACTTTGCTGGTCTGGTCGTAATGAGTCTTCATCCTCTCCTGGGCTTTCAATAGATTATCATGGGCAAAACGGTGGACTCTCTCTAGAATGTGTTGAAGGTTTTGAAGAAACTGGGGCACATTCTGATGCTCGCTGAAGGTGGCATCTCGGAGAGAGTCTTCGAAAGCCTTAAGGGGAGTACGGCACTTACGGCCGTAGAGCATCTCATAAGGAGATACTCCTAGGGACTCATTGGGAAGACTTCTGTAAATACACATTATAAGGTCGATTTGCTTATCCCAATCCTTAGAGGTTTCACTACAAAACTTTTTCAAGAGTGCTTTGATAGTCTGATGACTACGTTCAAGAGAACCCTGTGAAGCAGGATGATAGGGGCTGGACAATACCTGTTTGATATTGAACTCCTCCAGTGTCCTTTTGTAGAGATCACTGGTGAAGTTGGTACCACAGTCGCTTTGAATCTCCCTGGGAAATCCGTATTGAGTGAAGATCTTCAATAGATGTTTTACAACCGTAGCAGCCGTGATGTTCTTCACTGGAACTGCTAGGGGAAATCTGGTGGTAGGACACAGGATGGTTAAGATATAGGCGTTACCTGAACTGGTCCGAGGTAAAGGACCAACACAGTCTATTATAAGTCTGTGGAAAGGTTCCGCAGGCACCTGTATGGGAATCAGTGGCGCTCTGGGAATGGAGATGTTCGGTTTGCCTGCCATCTGACATGTATGACACTGTTTTACGTACTGTTTGACGCTATTTACCATACCTGGCCAGTAGTAGTCTTGACGAATTCCATGGTAAGTCTTGTTGAATCCGTAGTGGGAGAGTGCTCCTTGGGCCAAGTGTAGAATAGTGGGCCACAGGCTGGTAGGAATCACAAGTTGTTCGATGTTGGCCCAATCGTCCTCTTCCTTCAGTTTACTGGGTCTATATCTGCGGTAGAGCAAGTCGTTCTCTAGGAAGAACCCAGGAATACTGTCGGGTTGAGTCTCAGCCTGCAAAAACAATGGTGTTAAAGTAAGATCTTCCCTCTGCAACTTACGGAACTCCAACTTGGTCAGATTCGGGGGTAGTTTCTGAGGGTCTTGAAGGACAGCGGTAGCAGTAGAGTCAGGTGGCTGTGGACGTGCGGCTTGTGCACGGGTGGTCACGAGAACCGGAGGAGAAACTTCATCACTCTCTTGAACCTCAGCTGGAACATATGCTAGAATAGGGTTAAGTGGCACAGAGTTACACACCTGGGGTTTGTCCACGACGATCAGGTTGGTTGGTTGCAGGTCTTCTGCCAAGTCGTTGCCTAGGAGAAGTTGCACTCCATGCATGGGAAAAGGCTTTTCCCTGACGGCGACTTGGACTTCTCCGTTCACGTAGGGACAATCCAGGTGGACTCTGGCGAGAGGGTATGGAGTGGTAGCAGTGAGGTCAGTGATGAAGACAGTTTCTCCGGTGTAGGCGATGTTGGGCACAGCCGACTTCAAGATGATCGATTGAAGAGCCGCTGTGTCCCTCAAGATCTTCAATTTGAAACGTCCCTCCGGATTTGAACCGTTGGCATAGACAGTTCCAGTATACAGGTGGTTACTGAAAAGAGAAAGATCATTAACATCAACACCAACATTCATCACAGGCTTACCGGACTTAGGAGGAGTTGGTTTGGGTTTCTGTGGGTCAGTGGTTCCCTTGTATTGAAACTTACCACACTTGTCTATGGTATGTCCATAGAGTCTACAATACTTGCAGTACAATTGCGAGCCAGCTTGATCGGTGCTCACTTTCCCGTAACTGGACCACGACTTCCTACTGGAGGATGGTTCGGGTGTCAGCCGGTGGATGAGGCTGTAAGTGTCAGCCGACTTAGCACACTTCAGGTAGTCGGTTTCTTCTTTATCTGCTAAGTAGAGACGGACAGGAGGCGGCACACGCCTCAAGAATTCTTCAACTAGCATCAGGTTGACGAGTTCTGTAAAAGTAGAGACATGTGCTGCTTCCAGCCATTTCATGAAATATCTCCGTTTTGTGTTAGCAAACTCGAGGAAGGTAGTGGTACTTGCCTTCAGGTGGTCACGGAATTTCCTTCGATAACTTTCTGTGGAGAGGAGGTAGGCGTCCAACACTGCTTGTTTCAGAGTCTGGTAGTCATTCTCAGACGCCAAAGTACTGAGTGTGACTGCAGCTCTACCTGTAAGATGGACTCTGAGAAGTGTGGCCCATTGGTCGACAGGCCAACTGAGTTGATTAGCAAGGGTTTCAAAGGTGGTGAATAACACATCAACTTTTGCTTCTACAAAGGATGGCATTAACTTACTTGCATATGATATATTAAAACTGACGGGAAGATTGACAGTAGCTTGCTGGCGTTGAGCGAGGTGTGAAGTTTCCAACGTGTATTCTCGTTGACGACACTCTAGAGCCAGAGTCGCTTGTTGCTTGTCATGTTCGCGTTGCATCTCCAACTCGCGTCGTTTGGTTTCAAGCTGTACGCGTTCCCGCTCCTGGAGGGTTTCAAGCTGTACTCGTTCCCGCTCCTGGAGCATTGCAACCTCACGTTCCTGGAGGGCGAGTTCACGTTCCTTGAGGGCGATTTCACGTTCGTGTTCGTCCTTTCGTATGGCAGCTGCTCGTTCTTGTTGTTCGATGGCTTCCCTTTGCTGCTCGCGTTCAATCTTGGCCACCTCTATTTTGAGTTTCATCGTTGCCAAATCAGTTTTATCTGCAATATAGTAAGTTTCATGAGTTTCAGAGTCTATCTTACCTTGCTCTAAGAAATGATCCAGCAACAGGTTGTGTAGATCGGTCTTGTTGGCTTGGTAGGGAACTGTTAGTTGATACTCATGTGCAAGAGTTTGTAATTCAGCTCTCTTGGCATGACTTAAAGTCCCTATTTCACCTGCTCGATTTGCACTGAAAGCTTGGAGACGAAACATGGTGAAATTAGCAAATAAATGTACAACGAATATACAGTTATAGTGAATGTCAGAAACAGGACAACGTGGCAACTGGTACCTATCCTGTGGGATCTTTAACAATTAAAGTTAAGTAAAAGATGTTAAATGATTAATTTAAATCAAAGGCGCAGGAAATCTTGTACCCGGTACTCATGTAAGAGGATAAGGGCAAGAAAATCCTACTAACAAATGAAACAGAGTTTCAAAAACAAATGAAACAGTTAATTGCCTCAAAAGTAAAATTGGTAGTCCAAGGATGTAGGCATACCTTGCCGAGTCTCTATAGGACATAAAGCAAGTTTTTCCTACTAAAATTAATATGATACTTACAGAATTAGCGAACTTTTGTGCTCTGAAAAAGTAAGCTAATTCCCTACCGTTGTATGTATCATCATCTCTTACTGACGTGTAGGGGTGCGAGGTGTCAACTGGTGACGAGAACTGCTGCTGAGGTCCCAATTCAGCAACTAAAGTTCGAGCTAGAGGAACTATGGCCCTCTTTGTCCTCCTACAGTCAGATTGCAGATTGAATATGAAAAATAGTAAAAGCTATGTTAACAAAGTTAAATACGCTTACCATAAATTACTACTTGGCACCAGTACCTGAGTGAAGCTCCTAGGACAGGCCCCCATATAATATGTGACGGTAACGCGTTGGTGTTCGGCTGTTCAAAAGCTAGGGGTATGGCCTCGTCACATAGAAACAAAAAAAATATAAAATCTGGAACTTCGTCTGTGGTAAGGTAATGAGAAGACACACAAAACACAAGTAAATTTAACAATGCTATTTTAATTACGTTAGAAAAACAAAACATGAATAAAATGGACATACAAATTCGTATAATAAAATCAATCAATCAAAATAATAAGAATAATCAAATGACAAAATGAAAAGTTACGTTAAGACAAGTGAGTAATAACAAGCAGTGCAATATACAATCAAATAAGAGGTGCAGGAATATTGGCTTTAAGCTATCACCTCTCTTAGTACACGTAAGCCACAGCTTAGTCTACCAAGAAGACGTGTTAACCTTATGAAAGCACGGGATATTCTGAGGATTGAGGTCGTGGCGGCCCCAGACATCAAGTAGTGTGGGGGGTGAGAGCAGGTGCAACTGGACCCGCAGCCAATCAGCGATGAGCAGGCGACAAGACAGGTAGTTTGGTGGTTCGAGGTGCAGCAGGTGTTCCTGGCTGCATACGTTTTGCGCTCTGGCAAACCTTGGAGTGGTGTAGTTGTTGGATATTTCTTCCATACTTGTTTTATATAGATGTTTATATCGACGTCTTTTGGAGGGAAGAGCAGGCTCAATCTCTTGAAGGAGATTATCGTCACAACTCTCCCCCGAAGCCTGCGGTTCTGGAAGAAGTACGTCGTTATGTGGTGGAGTAATAGATGGAGTCGCTTCTACTTCATAAACTCTGGAGAGATCATTGGCTAAGATGTTGTCGGAATCTTGGTATAGCGTGTCTCCAGGTTAAATTTCTGCAGTTATCAAGCCCATAGTAGAAGACGTTGAGATGGGAAGTGGGCGTGCTGCAGGAGGTGTAGGGTGGTGTGGTCCGTGTTGATGGTGGACCGAGCAGCCGAGTCGGCCGAGTGATGGAGCCGAGTGATGGAGCCGGTCGGCCGAGCGGACAGCACGCGGGACTTGTGATCCTGTGGTCCTGGGTTCGATCCCAGGCGCCGGCGAGAAACATTGGGCAGAGTTTCTTTCACCCTATGCCCCTGTTACCTAGCAGTAAATAGGTACCTGGGTGTTAGTCAGCTGTCACGGGCTGCTTCCTGGGGGTGGAGGCCTGGTCGAAGACCGGGCCGCGGGGACACTAAAGCCCCGAAATCATCTCAAGATAATCTCAAGATAAAGCACTTTTCAGGTGTGGAGTGAAGTGCTGGAGCTTCAGAATGATGAAGAGTAGCTCCTTGCCAATTGTTCCTTAGTTCCTTGTAGCAGTAGTCGCTGACAGGTGTATTCTCCTCGCCTCGTTGCTGTATCACGATACCATCAACGTCGGTACCACTGGCGTCGACATGGAGGATGAAGGGCTTATCTGACGAGGTGAGAGTGGAATTAGAATATGGCAAAGGAGCACTATTATTATCCTGAAAGTATTTGGGAAGATTATTAAGGATTTCGGAATTAGAAAGCGCTGACTCCTTGTCAGTGCTTTCAGGAGGAGAAGCTGGGAAGGTCTCACTGTGGATGTAGGGTTCTGTAAAGGTAGAACAGTAGGTCATGACAGTGGGAGGAGTATCATTATATTGCTTCAGGAGGTTGACGTGGCACAGCTGGGTCTTCCGCCGCCTATCTGGAGTCTCTATAACGTAGTTGTTGTTGCTTCTGCACTCTTTGACTCTGTAGGGTCCTGAAAACCTGTTTTGTAAAGGTGAACCTGGGATAGGAAAATATGCAAGCACGAAGTCTCCCGGCTTAAATTTTCGTACTTTGCTGGTCTGGTCGTAATGAGTCTTCATCCTCTCCTGGGCTTTCAATAGATTATCATGGGCAAAACGGTGGACTCTCTCTAGAATGTGTTGAAGGTTTTGAAGAAACTGGGGCACATTCTGATGCTCACTGAAGGTGGCATCTCGGAGAGAGTCTTTGAAAGCCTTAAGGGGAGTACGGCACTTACGGCCGTAGAGCATCTCATAAGGAGATTCTCCTAGGGACTCATTGGGAAGACTTCTGTAAATACACATTATAAGGTCGATTTGCTTATCCCAATCCTTAGAGGTTTCACTACAAAACTTTTTCAAGAGTGCTTTGATAGTCTGATGACTACGTTCAAGAGAACCCTGTGAAGCAGGATGATAGGGGCTGGACAATACCCGTTTGATGTTGAACTCCTCCAGTGTCCTTTTGAAGAGATCACTGGTGAAGTTGGTACCACAGTCGCTCTGAATCTCCCTGGGAAATCCGTATTAAGTGAAGATCTTCAATAGATGTTTTACAACCGTAGCAGCCGTGATGTTCTTCACTGGAACTGCTATGGGAAATCTGGTGGTAGGACACAGGATGGTTAAGATATAGGCGTTACCTGAACTGGTCCGAGGTAAAGGACCAACACAGTCTATTATAAGTCTGTGGAAAGGTTCCACAGGCACCTGTATGGGAATCAGTGGCGCTCTGGGAATGGAGATGTTCGGTTTGCCTGCCATCTGACATGTATGACACTGTTTTATGTACTGTTTGACGCTATTTACCATACCTGGCCAGTAGTAGTCTTGACGAATTCCATGGTAAGTCTTGTTGAATCCGTAGTGGGATAGTGCTCCGTTGGCCAGGTGTAGAATAGTGGGCCGTAGGCTGGTAGGAATCACAAGTTGTTCGATGTTGGCCCAATCGTCCTCCTCCTTCAGTTTACTGGGTCTATATCTGCGGTAGAGCAAGTCGTTCTCTATGAAGAACCCAGGAATACTGTCGGGTTGAGTCTCAGCCTGGAAAAACAATGGTGTTAAAGTAAGATCTTCCCTCTGCAACTTACGGAACTCCAACTTGGTCAGATTCGGGGGTAGTTTCTGAGGGTCTTGAGGGACAGCGGTAGCAGTAGCGTCAGCTGGCTGTGGACGTGCGGCTTGTGCACGGGTGGTCACGAGAACCGGAGGAGAAACTTCATCACTCTTGAACCTCTGCTGGAACATACGCTAGAATAGGGTTAAGTGGCACAGAGTTACACATCTGAGGTTTGTCCATGACGATCAGGTTGGTTGGTTGCAGGTCTTCTGCCAAGTCGTTGCCTAGGAGAAGTTGCACTCCAGGCATGGGAAAAGGCTTTTCCCTGACGGCGACTTGGACTTCTCCGTTCACGTAGGGACAATCCAGGTGGACTCTGGCGAGAGGGTATGGAGTGGTAGCAGTGAGGTCAGTGATGAAGACAGTTTCTCCGGTGTAGGCGATGTTGGGCATAGCCGACTTCAAGATGATCAATTGAAGAGCCGCTGTGTCCCTCAAGATCTTCAATTTGAAACGTCCCTCCGGATTTGAACCGTTGGCAGAGACAGTTCCAGTATACAGGTGGTTACTGAAAAGAGAAAGATCATTAACATTAACACCAACATTCATCACAGGCTTACCTGACTTAGGAGGAGTTGGTTTGGGTTTCTGTGGGTCAGTGGTTCCCTTGTATTGAGACTTACCACACTTGTCTATGGTATGTCCATAGAGTCTACAATACTTGCAGTACAATTGCGAGCCAGCTTGATCGGTGCTCACTTTCTCGTAACTGGACCACGACTTCTTACTGGAGGATGGTTCAGGTGTCCGCCGGTGGATAAGGCTGTAAGTGTCAGCCGACTTAGCATACTTCAGGTAGTCGGTTTCTTCTTTATCTCCTAAGTAGAGACGGACAGGAGGCGGCACACGCCTCAAGAATTCTTCAACTAGCATCAGGTTGACGAGTTCTGTAAAAGTAGAGACATATGCTGCTTCCAGCCATTTCATGAAATATCTCCGTTTTGTGTTAGCAAACTCGAGGAAGGTAGTGGTACTTGCCTTCAGGTGGTCACGGAATTTCCTTCGATAACTTTCTGTGGAGAGAAGGTAGGCGTCCAACACTGCTTGTTTCAGAGTCTGGTAGTCATTCTCAGACGCCAAAGTACTGAGTGTGACTGCAGCTCTACCTGTAAGATGGACTCTGAGAAGTGTGGCCCATTGGTCGACAGGCCAACTGAGTTGATTAGCAAGGGTTTCAAAGGTGGTGAAATACACATCAACTTCTGCTTCTACAAAGGATGGCATTAACTTACTTGCATGTGATATATTAAAACTGACGGGAAGATTGGCAGTAGCTTGCTGGCGTTGAGCGAGGTGTGAAGTTTCCAACGTGTATTCTCGTTGACGACACTCTAGAGCCAGAGTCGATTGTTGCTTGTCATGTTCGCGTTGCATCTCCAACTCGCGTCGTTTGGTTTCAAGCTGTACGCGTTCCCGCTCCTGGAGTGTTTCAAGCTGTACTCGTTACCGCTCCTGGAGCATTGCAACCTCACGTTCCTGGAGGGCGAGTTCACGTTCCTTGAGGGCGATTTCACGTTCGTGTTCGTCCTTTCGTATGGCAGCTGCTCGTTCTTGTTGTTCGATGGCTTCCCTTTGCTGCTCGCGTTCAATCTTGGCCAGCTCTATTTTGAGTTTCATCGTTGCCAAATCAGTTTTATCTGCAATATAGTAAGTTTCATGAGTTTCAGAGTCTATCTTACCTTGCTCTAAGAAATGATCCAGCAACAGGTTGTGTAGGTCGGTCTTGTTGGCTTGGTAGGGAACTGTTAGTTGATACTCATGTGCAAGAGTTTGTAATTCAGCTCTCTTGGCATGACTTAAAGTCCCTATTGTACCTGCTGGATCTGCACGGAAAGCTTGGAGACGAAACATGGTGAAATTAGCAAATAAATGTACAACAAATATACCGTTATAGTGAATGTCAGAAACAGGACAACGTGGCAACTGGTACCTATCCTGTGGGATCTTTAACAATTAAAGTTAAGTACAAGATATTAAATGATTAATTTAAATCAAAGGCGCAGGAAATCTTGTACCCGGTACTTATGTAAGAGGATAAGGGCAAGAAAATCCTACTAACAAATGAAACAGAGTTTCGAAAACAAATGAAACAGTTAATTGCCTCAAAAGTAAAATTGGTAGTCCAAGGATGTAGGCATACCTTGCCGAGTCTCTATAGGACATAAAGCAAGTTTTCCTGCTAAAATTAATATGATACTTACAGAATTAGCGAACTTTTGTGCTCTGAAAAAGTAAGCTAATTCCCTACCGTTGTATGTATCATCATCTCTGACTGACGTGTAGGGGTGCGAGGTGTCAACTGGTGACGAGAACTGCTGCTGAGGTCCCAATTCAGCAACTAAAGTTCGAGCTAGAGGAACTATGGCCCTCTTTGTCCTCCTACAGTCAGATTGCAGAAGATTGGGTGCACTTAACGCGGGGCAGACCACAGTACCAGGGTACCAATATGATGATCTGTCAAAAATGAGAAATATCCAAGGGACAAAGATGGTAAACACGAGTAATAACACGGAGGGAGAGATGACCAATTAAGAGTATGACTGAGACCTACAGTCACCACGTAATCCAAAGTTGTCTCACCTTCACCATATGCTACTCTCGTAATGCACAATACACCGCACCATATAAAAAATGAAATTGAATATGAAAAATAGTAAAAGCTACGTTAACAAAGTTAAATACGCTTACCATAAATTACAACTTGGCACCAGTACCTGAGCGAGGCTCCCGGACAGGCCCCCATATAATATGTGACGGTAACGCGTTGGTGTTCGGCTGTTCAAAAGCTAGGGGTATGGCCTCGTCACATAGAAACAAAAAAAATATAAAATCTGGAACTTCGTCTGTGGTAAGGTAATGAGAAGACACACAAAACACAAGTAAATTTAACAATGCTATTTTAATTACGTTAGAAAAACAAAACATGAATAAAATGGACATACAAATTCGTATAATAAAATCAATCAATCAAAATAATAAGAATAATCAAATGACAAAATGAAAAGTTACGTTAAGGCAAGTGAGCAATAACAAGTGTACAATATACAATCAAAGACGAGGTGCAGGAATATTGGCTTTAAGCTATCACCTCTCTTAGTACACGTAAGCCACAGCTTAGTCTACCAAGAAGACGTGTTAACCTTATGAAAGCACGGCATATTCTAAGGACTGAGGTCGTGGCGGCCCAAGACATCAGGTAGTATGGTGGGTGGAAGGCAGGTGCAGCTGGACCCGCAGCCAATCAGCGACGAGCAAGCGACAGACAGGTAGTTTGGCGGTTTGAGGTGGAGCAGGTGTTCCTGGCTGCATACGTTTTGCGCTCTGGCAAACCTTGCTGTTGTAGTTGTTGGATATTTCTTCCATACTTGTTTTATATAGATGTAATGTGACGTATTTTGGAGGGAAGAGCAGGCTCAATCTCTTGAAGGAGATTATCGTCACAGAACCTTCACCTACCTACCTCCAGGTGGGAAGGGAACCTTCACCTACCTACCTCCAGGTGGGAAGGGAACCTTCACCTACCGCCCTCCAGGTGAGAAGGGAACCTTCACCTACCGCCCTCCAGGTGAGAAGGGAACCTTCACCTACCTACCTCCAGGTGGGAAGGGAACCTTCACCTACCTACCTCCAGGTGGGAAGGGAACCTTCACCTACCGCCCTCCAGGTGGAAGGGAACCTTCACCTACCGCCCTCCAGGTGGAAGGGAACCTTCACCTACCTACCTCCAGGTGGAAGGGAACCTTCACCTACCGCCCTCCAGGTGGAAGGGAACCTTCACCTACCGCCCTCCAGGTGGAAGGGAACCTTCACCTACCTACCTCCAGGTGGGAGGGGAACCTTCACCTACCTACCTCCAGGTGGAAGGGAACCTTCACCTACCTACCTCCAGGTGGGAAGGGAACCTTCACCTACCTACCTCCAGGTGGAAGGGAACCTTCACCTACCTACCTCCTGGTGGAAGGGAATCTTCACCTACCTACCTCCAGTTGGGAAGGGAACCTCCACCTACCTACCTCCAGGTGGGAAGGGAACCTTCACCTACCTACCTCCAGGTGGGAAGGGAACCTTCACCTACCGCCCTCCAGGTGGAAGGGAACCTTCACCTACCGCCCTCCAGGTGGAAGGGAACCTTCACCTACCTACCTCCAGGTGGAAGGGAACCTTCACCTACCGCCCTCCAGGTGGAAGGGAACCTTCACCTACTGCCCTCCAGGTGGAAGGGAACCTTCACCTACCTACCTCCAGGTGGAAGGGAACCTTCACCTACCGCCCTCCAGGTGGAAGGGAACCTTCACCTACCGCCCTCCAGGTGGAAGGAAACCTTCACCTACCTACCTCCTGGTGGGAGGGGAACCTTCACCTACCTACCACCAGGTGGAAGGGAACCTTCACCTACCTACCTCCAGGTGGGAAGGGAACCTTCACCTACCTACCTCCAGGTGGAAGGGAACCTTTACCTACCTACCTCCTGGTGGAAGGGAACCTTCACCTATCTACCTCCAGTTGGGAAGGGAACCTTCACCTACCTACCTCCAGGTGGGAAGGGAACCTTCACCTACCTGCCTCCAGGTGGAAGGGAACCTTCACCTACCTACCTCCAGGTGGGAAGGGAACCTTCACCTACCTACCTCCAGGTGGAAGGGAACCTTCACCTACCGCCCTCCAGGTGGAAGGGAACCTTCACCTACCGCCCTCCAGGTGGAAGGGAACCTTCACCTACCTACCTCCAGGTGGAAGGGAACCTTCACCTACCGCCCTCCAGGTGGAAGGGAACCTTCACCTACCGCCCTCCAGGTGGAAGGGAACCTTCACCTACCTACCTCCAGGTGGAAGGGAACCATCACCTACCGCCCTCCAGGTGGAAGGGCACCTTCACCTACCGCCCTCCAGGTGGAAGGGAACCTTCACCTACCTACCTCCTGGTGGGAGGGGAACCTTCACCTACCTACCTCCAGGTGGAAGGGAACCTTCACCTACCTACCTCCAGGTGGGAAGGGAACCTTCACCTACCTACCTCCAGGTGGAAGGGAACCTTTACCTACCTACCTCCTGGTGGAAGGGAACCTTCACCTATCTACCTCCAGTTGGGAAGGGAACCTTCACCTACCTACCTCCAGGTGGGAAGGGAACCTTCACCTACCTGCCTCCAGGTGGAAGGGAACCTTCACCTACCTACCTCCAGGTGGGAAGGGAACCTTCACCTACCTACCTCCAGGTGGAAGGGAACCTTCACCTACCTACCTCCTGGTGGAAGGGAACCTTCACCTACCTACCTCCTGGTGGAAGGGAACCTTCACCTACCTACCTCCAGTTGGGAAGGGAACCTTCACCTACCTACCTCCAGGTGGGAAGGGAACCTTCACCTACCTGCCTATAGGTGGAAGGGAACCTTCACCTACCTACCTCCAGGTGGAAGGGAACCTTCACCTACCGCCCTCCAGGTGGGAAGGGAACCTTCACCTACCTACCTCCAGGTGGAAGGGAACCTTCACCTACCGCCCTCCAGGTGGGAAGGGAACCTTCACCTACCTACCTCCAGGTGGATGGGAACCTTCACCTACCTACCTCCAGGTGGGAAGGGAACCTTCACCTACCTACCTCCAGGTGGAAGGGAACCTTCACCTACCGCCCTCCAGGTGGATGGGAACCTTCACCTACCTACCTCCTGGTGGAAGGGAACCTTCACCTTTCTACCTCCAGTTGGGAAGGGAACCTTCACCTACCTACCTCCAGGTGGGAAGGGAACCTTCACCTACCTACCTCCAGGTGGGAAGGGAACCTTCACCTACCGCCCTCCAGGTGGAAGGGAACCTTCACCTACCTACCTCCAGGTGGAAGGGAACCTTCACCTACCTACCTCCAGGTGGAAGGGAACCTTCACCTACCGCCCTCCAGGTGGGAAGGGAACCTTCACCTACCTACCTCCAGGTGGGAAGGGAACCTTCACCTACCTACCTCCAGGTGGAAGGGAACCTTCACCTACCTACCTCCAGGTGGGAAGGGAACCTTCACCTACCTACCTCCCGGTGGAAGGGAACCGTCACCTACCTACCTCCAGGTGGAAGGGAACCTTCACCTACCTACCTCCAGGTGGGAAGGGAACCTTCACCTACCTACCTCCAGGTGGGAAGGGAACCTTCACCTACCTACCTCCAGGTGGAAGGGAACCTTCACCTACCTACCTCCAGGTGAGAAGGGAACCTTCACCTACCTACCTCCAGGTGGAAAGGAACCTTCACCTACCTACCTCCAGGTGGAAGGGAACCTTCACCTACCGGCCGTCAGGAGTGTCGGGGGCCATAGTGAGGTCGCCGGTGTCAGTGTCAAGGAAGAAGCCAGACAGATGGTGTCTCCAGGAGTACGTCTTGGCGGCGGCGTCCCAGTCGTCGGGGTCCTGGACGTACACTCTCCCCAGGGGCACCGGCCTCCCCTGTGGCTGGGGGAGAGAGAGAGGAAGGTGAGAGTGACACTCTCCCCAGGGGCACCGGCCTCCCCTGTGGCTGGGGGAGAGAGAGGAAGGTCAGAGTGACACTCTCCCCAGGGGCACCGGCCTCCCCTGTGGCTGGGGGAGAGAGAGGAAGGTCAGAGTTACACTCTCCCCAGGGGCACCGGCCTCCCCTGTGGCTGGGGGAGAGAGAGGAGGGTGAGAGTGACACTCTCCCCAGGGGCACCGGCCTCCCCTGTGACTGGAGGAGAGAGAGGAAGGTGAGAGTGACACTCTCCCCAGGAGCACCGGGACTACAGAGACTACAGGAATTAAACCTCACGTCGCTAGAAGACAGAAGAGTTAGGGGGGATATGATCACCACGTACAAGATTCTCAGAGGAATTGACAGGGTAGATAAAGACAGGCTATTTAACACAAGGGGCACACGTACTAGGGGACACAGGTGGAAACTGAGTGCCCAAATGAGCTACAAAGATATTAGAAAGAATTTTTTTAGTGTCAGAGTAGGTGACAAATGGAATGCATTAGGAAGTGATGTGGTGGAGGCTGACTCCAAACACAGTTTCAAATGTAGATATGACAGAGCCCAGTAGGCTCAGAAATCTGTACATCAGTTGATTGACGGATGAGAGGCGGCAACCCGTTCTCGCAAATTTAATAAGTCAATATTGACTTATTAAATATGTGCATAGGTGACATACTTAACATAATAGATACCCTTAAAAAGATTCATAGAAAACACCGACCTTATCTAACCTTGTTAGTATCTTAAGATAAGCATCTTATTGCTTCGTAATTACCTAACCTATAATAGGTATAGGTTAAGTAATAATTGTAATTACGAAGCAATAAGATGTTTATCTTAAGATACTAACAAGGTTAGGTAAGGTCGGTGTTTTCTATGAATCATTTTAAGGGTATCTATTATGTTTAGGATATCACCTATGCACGTAGTTAATAAGTCAATATTGACTTTACGAATTTGCGAGAACGGGTTGGAGGCGGGACCAAAGAGCCACAGCTCAATCCCCGTAAGCACAATTAGGTGAGTACACACACACACGTACACACAGAGTTTTACCCTCTCCATCCCCCTCCCTCACTTCCACCTTCCACCTCTCCCCATATACTCACACACCTCCTCTCTCTCTCTCTCTCTCCCCCCCTCTCTCTCTCTCTCTCCCCCCCCCCCCTCTCTCTCTCTCTCTCTCTCTCTCTCTCTCTCTCTCTCTCTCTCTCTCTCTCTCTCTCTCTCTCTCCCTCCCCCTTTCTCTCCCTCTCCCCCCTCTCTCTCCCTCTCCCCCTCTCTCTCCCTCTCCCCCTCTCCCTCCCTCTCCCCCTCTCTCTCCCTCCCCCTCTCTCTCCCTCCCCCCTCTCTCTCCCTCCCCCCCTCTCTCTCCCCCTCCCCCCCCTCTCTCTCCCCCTCCCCCTCTCTCCCCTCCCCCCCTCTCTCTCCCCCCCCCCCCTCTCTCTCCCCCTCCCCCCTCTCTCTCTCCCCCCCCCCCTCTCTCTCTCCCCCCCCCCCTCTCTCTCTCTCCCTCACCCCCCCTCTCCCTCCCCTCTTTCTCTCCCTCCCCTCTCTCTCTCCCTCCCCTCTCTTGCTCCCACCCCTCTCTCTCTTCCTCCCCCTCTCTCTCTCTTCCTCCCCCCACTCTCTCCCTCCCCCCCCTCTCTCTCTCTGTCTCTGTCTCTCTCTCTCTCTCTCTCTCTCTCTCTCTCTCTCTCTCTCTCTCTCTCTCTCTCTCTCTCTCTCTCTCACACACACACACACGCACACACTCATAGGGAAATCATGGAAGGGAGACGAACTCTGACTGCCAAACGCAGGACATTCACAACTGGAACAAACACAGAGGATGGGATGGAACAGGGAGCCTGGATGAAGGAAGTACTCCAGCAAATGCAGAATGAATTCAGTGAAGGACTGAGGGTAATGAGGGAGACAGTAGCCAACCTGCAAGATGATTTAAGGGCAGCAAAGGAGGAGATAAGATACCTAAAGGAGACTCTTCCACAATACCAGGCACAAACCGTACCCCAGGGAGATGGGAATGCTACTGTGGAGGGGACCACCACAACCCAGATCTCATTTGCTGAAATGCTTAAAAAGAGCCCTGAAGCTAGGTCTGCGGTTAAGGAAGTTGCCATGGAAGTGGCTTCCTCTCAGGAAGCAGCTAGATGTACTAGCCGGCTGATAGAGAGAAATAGAGCAGTAGTAGTAGCAGGCATTAAAGAACAAACAGGGACCAGACCAAAGGAGCGGAGAGACAAGGACAAAAACATGATTAAAGAGATCCTTAAAGAGGTAAGGATGGAGGGAGCTGAGCGAAATGTTGAAAAGGTTTTCAGGCTTGGAAAGTACAACAAGGACAGAGACCGAATGATAAAGGTGGTTTTCATGAGCGAAATCGCGAAAGAGGAACTGCTAGCAAGGAAGTGTTGTCTAAAAGGTGTAGAGAAGTTCAAGAAAATATTCCTGCAGAGGGATATGACAAGGGAAGAGAGAATACGGACAGCAGACGCGAGGAAGGAGCGCAGGGAGAGAGAAGGAAATCAGAGTACCACAACCCAGAACCCTACAATCCCAGAGGGAAGTGGAGAACCCTCCTCAAACAGTGCAACAGCCACAGGGATTGGGGCACCACCCCCACATTCTACCCAACAGACACCCAACCTGCCCCATCCCCTGTCAGCCCCCCACTAAGTACCCACCTAGGGCACCCTCCCCCCACTCACCCCCCTTCTCCCCCTCACCCCTCTCCCCAGGACCTCCCTTCTCCCCCATCCCCCATGCCCTCCCTTCTCCCACATGCTTTCCCGTCTCTCCCACCACCATGTCCTCCCTTCCCCCCCTCTCCCCTAAGCCCCCCACTCTCCCCCACCCCACCTAAGTCTTCCCCTCTCCCCCACTCCCCTAAACCCTCCCCTCTTCCTCACCCACCTCAGCCCTCCCTTTTCCCCCACGCCCCCCAAGCCCTCCACCCTTTTCTCTCCCCCAAGCCCCCCCATCTCCCCTATCCCCCACAGCCTCTCCTCCCTCCATGCTTCCCCAACCCTCCCTCTCTTACCCACCCCCTGTACCCTCCCCCTCTTATCCACCCCCTGTACCCTCCCCCTCTTATCCACCCCCTGTACCCTCCCCTCTTATCCACCCCCTGTACCCTCCCCCTCTTATCCACCCCCTGTACCCTCCCCCTCTCCCCCACCACCCCAAGCCCTCCCTCCTCCACCAATCCCCCTGTGCCAGGTCCCCCCAGCTCCCACTCACCCCAGATCTCAAAGGTCCCCCCCAGAAAAGAAGCAGAAGAGAGTCAGTTTCAGGGTGATGTACTCGAACATAGATGGGATCACAAGCAAGACAAGTGAACTAAGGGAAAGAGCACAAGAAGTTAACCCAGATGTAATCGGACTCACTGAAACAAAACTCTCTGGAATCATAACGAATGCCGTGTTTCCCCAGGAGTATACAGTAATAAGGAAAGAGAGGGAAGGTAGGGGAGGAGGCGGAGTGGCCCTACTCATGAGAAGGGAATGGAGTTTTAAGGAGATGGCCATCCCGGGCTGTGAGGAGTTCAGAGACTACATAGCAGGCACCATAACAATGGGAGGACCAAGAATAGTAGTAGCAGTAATATACAACCCTCCACCAAATGACAGGAGACCCAGTCAAGAGTATGAAAACAACAACAAGGCAGTTAACACTATAATTGAGAGGGCAGCCTCTGCTGCCTGTAGAAATAGATCCCACCTGCTCATCATGGGCGATTTCAATCACGGAAAGATTGACTGGGAGAACAAGGAACCGCATGGAGGCGAGGATACGTGGAGAGCCAAACTATTGGAGGTGGTGACAAGCAACTTTTTAACCCACCATGTCGGAGAACCCACAAGGATGAGAGGCAATGACGAACCAGCGAGACTCGACCTAGTCTTCACTCTGAACGACTCCGACATAAGAGAAATCGGTTTTGAGGACCCAGTAGGAATGAGCGACCACAGTGTACTGGTGTTTGAGTACTTGATTGAAGAAGGGTTATTGAACTCGAGGAGGGATACCGAAACCAAAAGGTTAGCATACCGAAAGGGAAACTATGAGGGGATAAGAAAATTCCTAACAGATATAGCATGGGAAACAGAGCTCAGGGGAAAGACGGCCCAAGATATGATGGATTACATCACGCAGAAGTGCAAGGACGCAGCAAACAAGTTTGTCCCAGTCCAAAAGGAAAACAGAGAAATGAAGATGAGAAACCCATGGTTTAATCAAAGATGTAGGCTAGCTAAGCAGCAAAGTAAAAGGGCATGGAGAAACTATAGGAATAACAGGACACTGGAGAGCAGAGAAAGATACCAGAATGCCAGGAATGAATATGTCAGGATGAGAAGAGAGGCAGAAAGACAATACGAAAATGACATCGCAAGCAATTCAAAGACTCAGCCTAAATTGTTGCATAGCCACATTAGGAGAAAAACAACAGTAAAGGAACAGGTTATGAGATTAAGGATAGGGGCGGAAGGATTCACTACAAATGACAAGGAAGTGTGTGAGGAATTGAATAAGAAATTCCAGGAGGTCTTCACCTTAGAACAAGGAGAAATTCCAGAGGTAAGTGAGGGAATAGCTAACCAGGAACCACTGGAAGAGTTTGAGATTACCAGTGGGGAAGTAAGGAAGTGTTTACTAGAGTTGGACGTGACGAAGGCTATAGGCCCAGATGGAATCTCCCCTTGGGTTCTAAAGGAAGGAGCAAGAGAACTGAGCCTACCACTCTCCATAGTGTATAACAAATCACTGGCAACAGGGGAACTGCCAGATATTTGGAAAGCAGCTAACGTAGTCCCGATATACAAGAAAGGGGATAGACAGGAGGCACTGAACTACAGGCCAGTGTCCCTAACCTGCATACCATGCAAGCTGATGGAGAAGATTGTGCGAAAAAAACTAGTGGAGCATCTGGAGCGAAGGAACTTTGTAACACAGCATCAACATGGGTTCAGGGATGGCAGGTCCTGCCTCACAGGGTTACTTGAATTCTACGACCAGGCAACAAAAATAAGGCAAGAAAGAGAAGGGTGGGCAGACTGCATATTTTGGATTGTCAGAAAGCCTTTGATACAGTGCCACACAAGAGGCTAGTGCGAAAGTTGGAGATGCAGGCTGGAGTGAGAGGGAAGGTACTCCGGTGGATAGAGGAGTACCTAAGCAACAGGAGACAACGAGTCTGTGTGAGGGGTGAGGTCTCAGATTGGCGAGACGTCACAAGTGGAGTCCCGCAGGGGTCAGTCCTTGGACCTATACTGTTTCTGGTATATGTAAATGATCTCCCAGAGGGTATAGATTCGTTCCTCTCAATGTTTGCCGACGATGCAAAAATTATGAGGAGGATTGAAACAGAGGATGATAGTAGGAGGCTACAAGATGACCTGGATAGACTGAGTGAATGGTCCAACAAATGGCTGTTGAAGTTCAACCCGAGTAAATGCAAAGTAATGAAACTAGGCAGTGGAAACAGGAGGCCAGGCACAGGATACAGAATAGGAGATGAAGTACTTAATGAAACAGACAGAGAGAAAGATCTAGGAGTTGATATCACACCAAACCTGTCTCCTGAAGCCCACATAAAGAGAATAACGTCTGCGGCATATGCGAGGCTGGCTAACATCAGAACGGCGTTCAGGAACCTGTGTCAGGAATCATTCAGAATCTTGTACACCACATATGTAAGACCAATCCTGGAGTATGCGGCCCCAGCATGGAGCCCGTACCTTGTCAAGCACAAGACGAAGCTGGAAAAAGTCCAAAGGTATGCTACTAGACTAGTCCCAGAACTAAGAGGCATGAGTTATGAGGAAAGGCTGCGGGAAATGCACCTTACGACACTGGAAGACAGAGGAGTAAGGGGGGACATGATCACAACCTACAAAATCCTCAGGGGAATCGACCGGGTAAACAAGGATGAACTATTCAACACTGGTGGGACGCGAACAAGGGGACACAGGTGGAAACTGAGTACCCAAATGAGCCACAGAGACATTAGAAAGAACTTTTTCAGTGTCAGAGTAGTTAGTAAATGGAATGCATTAGGAAGTGATGTGGTGGAGGCTGACTCCATACACAGTTTCAAATGTAGATATGATAGAGCCCAATAGGCTCAGGAATCTGTACACCAGTTGATTGACGATTGAGAGGCGGGACCAAAGAGCCAGAGCTCAACCCCCCCAAGCACAATTAGGTAAGTACAATTAGGTGAGTACAGTCAGTGCTCAGGGATCGTAGTCCAAGGGCCCGGGTTCAATTCCCGGTAGAGGAAGAAGCAGATGAGAAAAGTTTCTTTCACCTGAAGCCCCCTGTTCTCCAGGCACTAAATAGGTACATGAGAATAAGACAGCTCATTCGGGCTACATATTTGTGCGTGCGAAAGAAATGTGTGATAGAGGAAAAATAGGTCTGGAGTTAGAAAGGCGGGGTCCAAGAGCTAACACCTGGATCCTAATGGCACTAATTGTAAATGCTCATAGCAAATACACACACGCATATACACGTACACACGCATATACACGTACACACGCATATACACGTACACACGCATATACACGTACACACGCATATACACGTACACACGCATATACACGTACACACGCATATACACGTACACACGCATATACACGTACACACGCATATACACGTACACACGCATATACACGTACACACGCATATACACGTACACACGCATATACACGTACACACGCATATATTCACAAGAATAAACACAAATAAGAGGAGTGTTTCACCTAATACTCCTCCTCACCTAGCTGTAAATATTTACCCTGGAGTTAGTCAGCTGCTACTGGCTGCATCCTGGGGATGTATGTATAAGTGAGATAACAAATTATGTAGTAGTCGATGAGGAACAATTATGTCGTGAGACGTTACACAAGACAACCGACGGTTAGAAGGGCGGGATCCAGAGCCACGAGCTGGATCCTGTACACACACACACACATAGTAAATAGGAACAGTAAATACACACCCACTTACATATAGCCCTCACTTGGCCCTCAGCCAACCTCTCCTCGAGATTCACTCTCTGAACACTAACCCCCCCCCCATCCACCCCCTCCGGCCCATCACCCCTCTACAGCCATTCAGCGCGCAACCCCCCCCCCCCCCCCCTCCCCCGCTACTTGCATCAATTCCTCCCTAACCATCATCTAACCATCATCTAATCATCACAACCAGTACTTAATCTAACTTCTCATATACATCTCACACTAGTAGAAACAAATTAAAAACTATTTTCTGAGAACACAGGTAATATCGTGTCCAGTGAGTGCCTTAAGAAATGGTTCACAAATACTATAAGAGTTACAAATAAAGCAGAGGAAATAAAAGAGAGTTTGGGAAAAAATTCAGGATATTATTGCAGCAGTGGTAATCAAGATAAATATCATCTCATAAATAATATTTTCAGGAGAGATTACTAGCCATAACAAAATAAAAGGATACAAATACAGGGGGGGGGGGGGGGGATGTAACACTTCCAGTTAAAAACAAAAGTTGACAGTGAAAGTTTGAGGAACTATAGTAATGCAACTATATACACAGTGTTGGAAGAATGCAGAAACGCACTTAGGGTGAGGCTAAAAGCTCTTGTACATTTTCAGTGTTACTTCTGAAGCAGTGGGCCTTAACCCAGTGGTGGTGTGTGTTTCAACAGACCACTGACCATTATTTGGAGTGTTGACAGGACCCACGGTGTCACTGCCTGATGTTATTCCAGTTAAAGAGCCACTATGAGTTGTAAAAAAATATAATAATGATGGGAGTACGTAACCTCCCCATTGTTTCAGTGGCTATTCATTAAAGGCCCAACTGAGTGTAGACAAATTATAATAGCTATCTTGAGAGTATTTCCAGGCTTAGAGTCCCCCGCAGCCCGGTCCTCGACTAGGCCTCCTTTTTGTTACACATTCCCAAGAAAGCAGCCCGTAGCAGCTGTCAAACTCACAGGTACCAATTTACTGTTAAGTGAATAGGCGCATCAGTGTGAAAGAAACTCTGCCCATTTGTTTGCGCCTCCACCGGGAGGATCGTACCTGGAACCTCAGAACTACGAATCCGAAAGCCCTGTCCACCTAGCTGTTAGACCCCGTCAATGGGTGGAGATTACAGAATGCTTATTTCAAGTTGTTGATGTCTGACTGAAATTCAGTCATGCTCTGGACGACCATTTGGGGAAGAGGGAAAGCGGGAGAGGGAGGGAATTATCAGGGTAAAGCGCCAAGCTATTACGACTATGTATAGCACTTGAAAGGAATCAGGATAAGGATTTGGGATGGGACGGAGGGAAGGTAGTGGTGCCCAACCACTTGGACTGTCGGAGATTAAATGCCGAACTGCATCAAGGGAGACCGTCGCTCTACTGTCCAGCCCAAGTGGTTGAGTTCGGGAGGTGGGAGATGGCGGTGAGTTTGGGGTCCAGTGGGTTGGTACTAAGGATCCTTTGACAGTGATTGATAGAAGGAAAGTGACAACAGAGACTTACCTGACGATGAGGGAAGTGCCTGCAGAAGTGACACTGACCTGCAGGGGTATGGGTAATGAACAGCCTGTAGGATGACATTTCTCTGCTAGGTGTGGACAGTGACTGTAGCCTGGAGGGTGGCACTGACCTGGAAGGTGGCACTGACATGCAGGGTGGCACTGACCTGGAGGGTGGCACTGACCTGGAGGGTGGCACTGACCTGGTGGGTGGCACTGACCTGGAGGGTGGCACTGACCTGGAAGGTGGCACTGACCTGGAGGGTGGCACTGACCTGGAGGGTGGCACTGACCTGGTGGGTGGCACTGACCTGGAGGGTGGCACTGACCTGGAAGGTGGCACTGACCTGGAGGGTGGCACTGACCTGGAGGGTGGCACTGACCTGGAGGGTGGCACTGACCTGGAGGGTGGCACTGACCTGGAGGTGGCACTGACCTGGAGGGTGGCACTGACCTGGAGGGTGGCACTGACCTGGAGGGTGGCACTGACCTGGAGGTGGCACTGACCTGGAGGGTGGCACTGACCTGGAGGGTGTGGACAGTGACAGTCTTGGCGGCGGGGGTCATGGGGTTGTCGTTAAGGTCGCCCACATGGACGGTGAGGGTGGCGGTGGCGGTGAGGGGCGGCCAGCCGGCGTCCGCCACCACCAGCGGCACCAGCAGGGAGCGCCGCTCCTCCCTGTCTAGCCCCGCCCGCGCCCACACCACGCCCACGCCACGCCCCTCGTCCCCTCCTGCAGGAGAACACAGTGAATAATGTACCGGCTAGCACGCCCAAGCCATTCGTATTCCTTAAAGGAAGAACATAAGGGCGGGATACTGTATCAACAACAACAATAATTCAATAGGCATATCCAGGCTGAGACAGACACACACGCCCGGATTACGCTCTCAATACGCCCACAAACTGTTTCAGACGACAAACCCATAATCACTAAAGTCCAGAGTAAGTTCTTTAGATTTGTGTATCGGGCCGAGCAGCGTTGATGGTGTGGAGAGCACCGCTATTTTCACTGCTGCTGTCGCCGGCCACTGCCGCCAGCCCCATACATATCACCTCCACCATCACCAGCATCAGCAACCAGAAAACCATTACCACCAGCAACCTAACCACTATCACCACTATCACGAGCATCACCACCTGCAGCCCTATAACCTGCACCACCACCATCTCTGCTTCCATCACAACTACTACTAGCAACCACTACCACTAGCAGCTTCAATAGTACCACAGAGAGAGTGTTACATAAATGATGCCTAGAAAAATTAGCAGAGGTTTTGCTTAATCCTGCACTCATGCTCTCGGGAGAGACTGTTCTAAGTGTGCCACGAAAGCTTGGCTGAAAGGAACAATGAATCTCTACTCGAGATTCTCTCTCTGACTACCAATGTCACCAACACTATCACGACTGGGAACACTGTCTCTGGGCAGTGACTTAGCTAATCAATATTATTATTAATATGTATATATATATATATATATATATATATATATATATATATATATATATATATATATATATATATATATATATATATATATATATATATATATATATATTAGTATATTTTAGTAGCAGTCTTTCCTGTAGACATATATTATTAAATATGACCGAAAAAGTAAGATTAATAATTCTAACACGAATTTTCTCGATCTTTCTTATGTTTCTTTTCACTGTTGATGGTAATTGAAAAATCAATTCTCCAAAATTCATTTTTATTTCTAGTCTGATGCGACACTGAACGCGTTTCGTAATAACTTATTACATTTTCAAAGATTAATTGACACACACAGCTATTACCTGCAAACACTAAACAGAGTTCTTACTTATGCTATGATTTAAACAGCTTTCATTTTTCATTTTATACCTGCATTTTGGAGAGGTGATATGTTACAACAGTTTTGGATGAGGTGATCAAAACTTTCAACACAGCATAGAACACGAAATAATGGGTATTGAAGGTAAGAATAGAAGTAATCGCAGAGGGCCTATTGGTTCATATTTCTTGATGCTTCTATATTGGAGCGGAGTCTTGAAGAGGGTAGAATATAGTTGTGCATTAATTGGCTGTTGATTGCTGGTGTTGACTTCTTGATGTTTAGTGCCTCACAGATATCAAGCCGCCTGCTATCGCTGTATCTATCGATGATTTCTGTGTTGTTTGCTAAGATTTCTCTGGTGATGGTTTGGTTGTGGGAAGAGATTATGTTCCTTAATGGAGCCCCTGTTGCTTATGCATCGTTAATCGCCTGGAAAGAGATGTTGTTGTCTTGCCTATATACTGAGTTTTTTGAAGCTTACAGTCCCCAAGAGGGCATTTGAAGGCATAGACGACGTTGGTCTCTTTTAAAGCGTTCTGCTTTGTGTCTGGAGAGTTTCTCATGAGTAGGCTGGCCGTTTTTCTGGTTTTATAGTAAATCGTCAGTTGCATCCTCTGATTTTGGTCTGTAGGGATAACGTTTCTATTAACAATATCTTTCAGGACCCTTTCCTCCGTTTTATGAGCTGTGGAAAAGAAGTTCCTGTAAAATAGTCTAATAGGGGGTATAGGTGTTGTGTTAGTTGTCTCTTCAGAGTTTGCATGGCGTTTCACTTTCCTTCTTATGATGTCTTTGACGAAACCATTGGAGAAGCCGTTGTTGACTAGGACCTGCCTTACCCTACAGCGTTCTTCGTCGACTTGCTTCCATTCTGAGCTGTGGCTGAGAGCACGGTCGACATATGCGTTAACAACACTCCTCTTGTACCTGTCTGGCAGTCGCTGTTGGCATTTAGGCACATTCCTATGTTCGTTTCCTTAGTGTAGACTGCAGTGTGGAAACCTCCACTCTTTTCCATGACTGTTACATCTAGAATGGGCAGCTTCCCATCCTTTTCCATCTCGTAAGTGAAACGCAGCACGGAACTCTGCTCAAATGCCTCCTTCAGCTCCTGCAGATGTCTGACATCAGGTACCTGTGTAAAAATGTTGTCAACATACCTGCAGTGTATGGCCGGTTTCAAGTTCATGTCGACTAAGACTTTTTGCTCGATGGTACCCATGTAGAAGTTTGCAAACAGGACACTTAGGGGAGAACCCATGGCGACCCCATCTACTGGCTTATACATGTGCCCATCCGGGCTCAAGAAGGGTGCCTCTTTAGTACAAGCTTGGAGTAGTTACCTTAGAATATTTTCTGGTATGTCAAGAGGAGTACAGGCTGGATCACGATACACTCTGTCGGCTATCATCCCGATTGTCTCGTCCAAAGGTACGTTGGTGAACAGTGATTCTACGTCCAACGAGGCTCTTATCCCTGTGGCCCGTGTGCCCCGCAGTAAGTCAACAAATTCCTTTGGAGACTTCAGGCTGAAGGCGCAAGGGACACAAGGAGTCAGCAGGCCGTTGAGTCGCTTCGCCAGTCTGTACGTGGGTGTGGGTATCTGGCTAATGATTGGCCGAAGTGGGTTTCCAGGCTTGTGTGTCTTGACATTTCCATACGCATGTCCAGGTTTATATTCCCAAATACTTTTTGGCAGGTGGAGTCCTGATTTCTTGGCGTTCACAGTTTCGATCAGTTTGTTGACCTTTGCTTTCAATTCGGCTGTAGTGTCCTTCGTTACCCTTTGGAATTTAGTTTGGTCAGAGAGTATGAGGTTCATTTTCACCAGATATTCGTCTTTTTTAACGTATATTGGCGACTTGTCACCTCTCCTGACAACTATCTCCTTGTTCTCACGAAGGCTTTTAGCTGCCGCTTTGAGCTCGGGGGACAGTATGGTGCTTCTGTAATTGCCTTGATTCTTTCCTCCTTCCGCAGTCCTTCTTACAGTCCTCTTGGGGACTGTAAGCTCCAAAAAACCCAGTATATAGGCAAGACAACAACATCTCTTTCTAGGCGTTTAACGATGCATAAGCAACAGGGCTCCATTAAGGATCATATAATCTCTTCCCAGAACCAAACCATCGCCAGAGAAATCTTAGTAAAGAACACAGAAATCATCGATAGATACAGCGATAGCAGGCGGCTTGACATTTGCGAGGCACTACACATTAAGAAGTCAACACCAGCAATCAACAGCCAATTAATGCACAACTAAATTCTACCCACCTCAAGACTCCGCTCCAATATAGAAGCATCAAGAAATATGGACCAATAGGCTTTCTACAATCACTTCCATTCAATACCCATCGTTTCGTGATCTGTCTTGTATTGATGAATTTATTACCCTATTAATACCACCTCACCCCATCCACCTCACTCAAATGTAGATATAAACAAATCGGAGATGTGTAAGTTCTATTCAGTTGTGTATGTGTAAACTAAAGTCTTTGAAAATGTAATAAGTTTTACGAAACGCACTCAAGTGTCGCGTCAGACTAGAAATAAAAATGAATTTTGTAGAATTGATTTTTGAATTACCACCAGCAGTGAAAAGAAATGTACGAAAGATTGAGAAAATTCGTGTTAGAATTATTAATCTTTCTTTTTCGGTCATATTTAATAATATATGTCTACAGGAAAGACTGCTACCAAAATATACTAATATATATATATATATATATATATATATATATATATATATATATATATATATATATATATATATATATATATATATATATATATATATATATATGTATATATATATATATATATATGTCGTACCTAGTAGCCAGAACTCACTTCTCAGCCTACTATGCAAGGCCCGATTTGCCTAATAAGCCAAGTTTTCATGAATTAATTGTTTTTCGGCTACCGAACCTACCTAACCTAACCTAACCTAACTTTTTCGGCTACATAACCCAACCTAACTTATAGAGATAGGTTAGGTTAGGTTAGGTAGGGTTGGTTAGGTTCGGTCATATATCTACGTTAATTTTAACTCCAATGAAAAAAATTGAACTCATACATAATGAAATGGGTAGCTTTATCATTTCATAAGAAAATATTTAGAGAAAATATATTAATTCAGGAAAAACTTGGCTTATTAGGCAAATCGGGCCATGCATAGTAGGCTGAGAAGTGAGTTCTGGCTACTAGGTACGACATATATATATATATATATATATATATATATATATATATATATATAAACAATAGATAAAATGGAGATTTGATCAACTGATATGTTGTCTATCGACATGTTATTTTTTTGTGACATACTGGTTGCCGCTATAGTCATGATGGCTTAGTACTTTCTCCTGATAATTACCTCTGGTTGACCCCTAACAACTCACTCTTGTCGTGGGTGACTCTGAAGGTGTCGAGGACGTGCTGGGGCGCCCTGGGTCGAGGGCTACGGTGAAGGGTGGCCCGTGGCCCTGGCGCCAGTCGTCAGGGTCCCCAAGCCTCACCCGGGCCACCACCTGGGCCCCGCCGTTCTCCACCACCTCCACCTCCCGCGGCTCCGCCAGGAACGGCGGGTTGTCGTTCACGTCCGTCACGTTCACCTGCAGGAAGAGCACCCAGCCAGGGTGAGGTCGCCTTCAGGCACATGGTTGACCATATATGACCATAATCATATATATATGACTATATATAAATATATATATATATTTACATATATATATATATATATATATATATATATATATATATATATATATATATATATATATATATATATATATATATATATATATATATATATATATATATATATATATATATATATATGATAATACATGATTGGATACTGATAAGTAGGACTCATCTTAAGTCATGGCTTGAGAGGCGAGTGAGAGGAGGTTCAAAGAGATAGTAAATTCAAACACATCCTTCTGAAGTGGTCAACCGAAATAGTAAGAAAAAACACACTTTGGCTGGGAAGCATATTAGGAAAAGAAGCCAGATAGGGACATTCAAAACAATGTAAACTTGACGAAACATCTGGATGTTACTGTGCTCATACAGACTAGTTTGTGATTAGTGCTTATACAGTGATAATATGTGTACTTACAGTGCTGATACAGTGATGAAATGTGTACTTACAGTGCTGATACATTGATAACGTTTACTCACGGTGCTGATACAGTGATAAAATGTGTAATTACAGTACTGATACAGTGACATCATGTATACTTACAGTGAGGGTGGCTGTGGCAGTCCTGGGTGGGGCACCGTCGTCCACCGCCCACACCAGCACGGAGTGGGCGGCCGCTGTCTCGCGATCCAGGCCGCCCACAACCCAGACCGCCCCCGACCCGTCTACACTGAACTGTCGTCTAGGGTCACTGTCCTCTGCTATCTTGTAGCGCACGCGGCTGTGTCCTCCCTGCGGTTAGTGGCGGGTATTAGTGTAGGACACCTGGCTGTGTCTTCCTTGCGGTTAGTGGCGGGTATTAGTGTAGCACACCTGGCTGTGTCTTCCTTGCGGTTAGTGGCGGGTATTAGTGTAGGACACCTGGCTGTGTCTTCCTTGCGGTTAGTGGCGGGTATTAGTGTAGGACACCTGGCTGTGTCTTCCTTGCGGTTAGTGGCGGGTATTAGTGTAGGACACCTGGCTGTGTCTTCCTTGCGGTTAGTGGCGGGTATTAGTGTAGGACACCTGGCTGTGTCTTCCTTGCGGTTAGTGGCGGGTATTAGTGTAGCACACCTGGCTGTGTCCTCCCTGCGGTTAGTGGCGGGTATTAGTGTAGGACACCTGGCTGTGTCTTCCTTGCGGTTAGTGGCGGGTATTAGTGTAGCACACCTGGCTGTGTCCTCCCTGCGGTTAGTGGCGGGTATTAGTGTAGCACACCTGGCTGTGTCCTCCCTGCGGTTAGTGGCGGGTATTAGTGTAGGACACCTGGCTGTGTCTTCCTTGCGGTTAGTGGCGGGTATTAGTGTAGCACACCTGGCTGTGTCCTCCCTGCGGTTAGTGGCGGGTATTAGTGTAGCACAACTGGCTGTGTCCTCCCTGCGGTTAGTGGCGGGTATTAGTGTAGTACACCTGGCTGTGTCCTCCCTGCGGTTAGTGGCGGGTGTTAGTGTAGTACACCTGGCTGTGTCCTCCCTGCGGTTAGTGGCGGGTATTAGTGTAGGACACCTGGCTGTGTCCTCCCTGCAGTTAGTGGCGGGTATTAGTGTAGGACACCTGGCTGTGTCCTCCCTGCAGTTAGTGGCGGGTATTAGTGTAGGACACCTGGCTGTGTCCTCCCTGCAGTTAGTGGCGGGTATTAGTGTAGGACACCTGGCTGTGTCCTCCCTGCAGTTAGTGGCGGGTATTAGTGTAGGACACCTGGCTGTGTCCTCCCTGCGGTTAGTGGCGGGTATTAGTGTAGCACACCTGGCTGTGTCCTCCCTGCAGTTAGTGGCAGGTGTTAGTGTAGCACACCTGGCTGTGTCCTCCCTGCAGTTAGTGGCGGGTATTAGTGTAGTACACCTGGCTGTGTCCTCCCTGCAGTTAGTGGCAGGTGTTAGTGTAGCACACCTGGCTGTGTCCTCCCTGCGGTTAGTGGCGGGTATTAGTGTAGGACACCTGGCTGTGGTTAGTGGCGGGTATTAGTGTAGCACAACTGGCTGTGTCCTCTTTGGGGTAATAAGAACTAGAGATTCTTTATGACACCTCTACAAAGAGGTAACGAACACTTGCGGTCAATCTTCAGCTACCACGAGTCAGACTCCAACAACGTCACTGCATACACTCCGGCTCGTTTTCTAACATGGTTTACTATTAGAACGATCACATGGTCTTCACTGCTTACTTTATCATTTACATTGACTTATTTCGGAATATCAAGACGACCAAACTGGGGCGCTTCTCTTCGACTTCTGCACGACTGCGACATCTATCTTTTTCTCTCAGCAGTGTACTATACCTAACTTTCCCCTCGACTAAGTGAATCTTCTTTTCGTTAGCGAATCACTGTTTTCGATTGAACCTTCAGCTTTTGCAATTGGCTTAATTAGGTCAAATATGAGGTTGATGATGCAAGTGACGTCAGAAATCTATTGAACGTCATTCTAACTGCCCAGAAAAAAATTACTTTCACATATACTGCACCAAGTTAACCTCATTTAAAAGTCCTAACTTAAATAATGCTTCTGGAGTCTCTGATGTCAGATTTAAGTTAACGCGACTTAAAACGGGTTACTGTTTTAGGATGGTAACAGTGATAACCTTGTTACAGCGGTGACAGGGTTAACCCTGATAACACCGCAGGTATCGTTGCGGTTATGACGTCTCAGGTGCCCATGTTGTCAGGGGGCGTCGCCGGTGCCCATGTGGTCAGGGGCGCCGCCAGTGTCCATGTGGTCAGGGGCGCCGCCAGTGTCCATGTGGTCAGGGGCGCCGCCAGTGTCCATGTGGTCAGGGGCGTCGCCGGTGCCCATGTGGTCAGGGGCGCCGCCAGTGTCCATGTGGTCAGGGGCGCCGCCAGTGTCCATGTGGTCAGGGGCGTCGCCGGTGCCCATGTGGTCAGGGGCGCCGCCAGTGTCCATGTGGTCAGGGGCGCCGCCAGTGTCCATGTGGTCAGGGGCGCCGCCAGTGTCCATGTGGTCAGGGGCGCCGCCAGTGTCCATGTGGTCAGGGGCGCCGCCAGTGTCCATGTGGTCAGGGGCGCCGCCAGTGTCCATGTGGTCTGGGGCGCCGCCAGTGTCCATGTGGTCAGGGGCGCCGCCAGTGTCCATGTGGTCAGGGGCGCCGCCAGTGTCCATGTGGTCAGGGGCGCCGCCAGTGTCCATGTGGTCAGGGGCGCCGCCAGTGTCCATGTGGTCAGGGGCGCCGCCAGTGTCCATGTGGTCAGGGGCGCCGCCAGTGTCCATGTGGTCTGGGGCGCCGCCAGTGCCCATGTGGTCAGGGGCGCCGCCAGTGTCCATGTGGCCAGGGGCGCCGCCAGTGCCCATGTGGTCAGGGCCGCCGCCAGTGCCCATGTGGTCAGGGGCGCCGCCAGTGTCCATGTGGTCAGGGGCGCCGCCAGTGCCCATGTGGTCAGTGGCGCCGCCAGTGCCCATGTGGTCAGGGGCGCCGCCAGTGCCCATGTGGTCAGGGGCGCCGCCAGTGTCCATGTGGTCAGGGGCGCCGCCAGTGTCCATGTGGTCAGGGGCGCCGCCAGTGTCCATGTGGTCAGGGGCGCCGCCAGTGTCCATGTGGTCAGGGGCGCCGCCAGTGTCCATGTGGTCAGGGGCGCCGCCAGTGTCCATGTGGTCAGGGGCACCGCCAGTGTCCATGTGGTCTGGGGCGCCGCCAGTGCCCATGTGGTCAGGGGCGCCGCCAGTGTCCATGTGGTCAGGGGCGCCGCCAGTGCCCATGTGGTCAGGGCCGCCGCCAGTGCCCATGTGGTCAGGGGCGCCGCCAGTGTCCATGTGGTCAGGGGCGCCGCCAGTGCCCATGTGGTCAGAGGCGCCGCCAGTGTCCATGTGGTCAGGGGCGCCGCCAGTGCCCATGTGGTTAGGGGCGCCGCCAGTGCCCATGTGGTCAGGGGCGCCGCCAGTGCCCATGTGGTCAGGGGCGCCACCAGTGCCCATGTGGTCAGGGGCGCCGCCAGTGCCCATGTGGTCAGGGCCGCCGCCAGTGCCCATGTGGTCAGGGGCGCCGCCAGTGTCCATGTGGTCAGGGGCGCCGCCAGTGCCCATGTGGTCAGGGGCGCCGCCAGTGCCCATGTGGTCAGGGGCGCCGCCAGTGCCCATGTGGTCAGGGGCGCCACCAGTGCCCATGTGGTCAGGGGCGCCGCCAGTGTCCATGTGGTCAGGGGCGCCACCAGTGCCCATGTAGTCAGGGGCGCCGCCAGTGCCCATGTGGTCAGGGGCGCCGCCAGTGCCCATGTGGTCAGGGGCGCCACCAGTGCCCATGTGGTCAGGGGCGCCGCCAGAGTCCATGTGGTCAGGGGCGCCACCAGTGCCCATGTAGTCAGGGGCGCCGCCAGTGTCCATGTGGTCAGGGACGCCACCAGTGCCCATGTAGTCAGGGGCGCCGCCAGTGTCCATGTGGTCAGGGGCGCCGCCAGTGTCCATGTGGTCAGGGGCGCCGCCAGTGTCCATGTGGTCAGGGGCGCCGCCAGTGTCCATGTGGTCAGGGGCGCCGCCAGTGTCCATGTGGTCAGGGGCGCCATCAGTGCCCATGTGGTCAGGGACACCGCAGGTGTAAATTTGCCGTTACATAACCTTCCTCCCACCCATAAATTCCATCCCATTTTTATATACATATTATATAGATTTCACGTCTGTGACGGAAAAAAAATATACTTTTTTCGAAAAACTGTTTTTTTCAAGTGTTTTTCATGGGAGGGAAATCTCTGAAACCTCTTTACCGATTGCTTTGAAATTTTGACACAATGTTGCATTCGAATAGGCGCATGTTTTTATATTCTTACTATATGCATGCCACACCTGTGTCAGGAAAAAAACATGCTTTTTTGAAAAACAGCGCCATCTGTTAGACGAAAGAACAATACACGCTGTAATCTCAAAGAGTTCTTCACCGATTGCTTAGAAATTTTTATACAACGTTCCATTCGAATACACGCGTGTTTTTATATATCGACTATATTGATGCCACACCTGTGACAGTTAAAAACATTAAAAAAAAAAGCTCCATCTGTTGCACATAATAGCAACTAACGCTATACTAAATATGTTACGATTCCATTGGAATGTTCCCAATTACCATGATAAATTGAATTTTCAAAAATTGCAATTTATTTTCATTTTGATTTAATTATTTTGTGTGACATTGCATTGAAATTGAGCTGTGTTGTTTACCATACCATTCGTTTCGTAAGAATAAGTATAGATGCCACACCTGTTCAGGAAAAAAATCGTTCATTTTTTAAGAAACAGCGCCATCTGTTGCATGTAAGAGCCACACATGCTATACTAAATGTGTTACGATTCCATTTCAGTGTTTCTGATTGCATTGACATATATAATTTTCGTAGATTTCGATTGATTTTCATTTTGATTTAAATATTTTGTGTGACATTGAGTTTTACTTGAGCTGTGTTGTTTACTATACCGTTCATTTCCTGAGTATAGTTTATTTTTGTATTTTTTTCATTTTTTATTTCGTTTTTTAAATGTTTTTCTTATATTTCATTAATGGGAGCATCAGATCATTTAATGTTCCCAATTTTCTAATGGGAATATCAGATCGTTTGGGAATGCATCAAACGAGGGAGTGGGGAATGTTGGGGGGAAAAGGGATGGGAGTTGGAGAGGATGTGGAGGACGAGGGGAAAGGGAAGGGGGGTAATAGTGGGGAGGACGAAGGAACGGGGGAGTTGGGGATGGTGGGGAGGAGGAGGGGACGGTGTAGTGGGAAGTGGTTAGGTGAACAAGCGGACCCTGGAGTGGGGAATGTTAGGGAGGACAAAGGGATGGTGGAGGGGGGGAATAGTGGGAAGGACTACGGGACAGGGGAGTGGGGAATGGTTAGAAGAGGGGACGGGTGCGTGAGGAATCGTTGGAAGGATTAGGGGACAAGACATGGGGAATGGTGGGCAGGACTGGGAGACGGGGGAAGGTTGCTGTGGCTCAGCAACGCACATGCGTTGCTCAGCCACAGCAACGCGTGGCCGGGTACAGCTAGTAAACTATATAAATAAAATGTAAATGTTCAAAATCGCTAATCTCCGAAAGCTCTTCACTGATTGCTTTGAAATTTTGATACGGCATTCCATTCGTAGCTGAGCGTGTTTCTATATACATGTTAAATAGATGTCAAGAATGTGACAGGTAAAAAAATGCTTTTTTAAAAAAAACTATGCCTCTCATGAGTGAAATCTCCGAAACCTCTATACCAATTGCTTTGAAATTTTGACTTAATGTTGCATTTGAATACACGCGTGTTTTTATATACCTACTATATAGATGCCAACGTTTTGACTGGTAAAAAGTATGTTTTTTGGGGAAAACAGCGCTCTCTGTTGCCCGTATAAGCAACACACGCTATACTAAATATGTTACGATTACATTTCAATCTTTCCGATTGCATTGATAAATTGAATTTTCATAGATTTTGATTTATTTTAATTTCTATTTAATTAATTTGTGTGACATTGTGTTGGAATTGAGCTGTGTTGTATACTATACCATCATTTTGTGAGTAGAGTTTATTTTTTATTTTCTTGAATGTTTTTATTTCGTTTTTTAACTGTTCTTGTTTTTCAATGATGGGAACATCAGATCATTTGATGTTTCCATTTGGCTGATGGGAACATCAGATCATTTCGGAATGCATCAGACGAGGGAGTGGACAATGGTGGGGAGGACGAGAAAACGAGAGTGAGGGATGGTGGGGAAGACGAGGGGACGGAGGAGGGGTGTAATGGTGGGGAGGACGAGGGGATGGGGGAGGGGGGTAATGGTGGGGAGGACGAGGGGATGGGGGGGAGAGGGGAATGGTGGGGACGAGGGGATGCCGGAGAGGAGAATGGTGGGGAGGACGAGGGGACGGAGGAGTGGGGAATGATGGGGAGGACGAGGGGACGGAGGAGTGGGGAATGGTGGGGAGGACGAGGGGACAGGGGAGGGTTGCTGAGGCTCATGCCTCTTCATATTATTATATTATATAATTATATATTAAAATAATGTGAAGTATATTATTATAATATATATAATATAATAATATATAATATTATAATATTATTATAATATTATATAATATGATGAACAACGTAAAGGAAAAATGAATGATTCAGGGTAAATGGTGAATGGTAAAAATGATAAGTATCACAGACATAATTTAAATCAATTAAAATATGAAAGATGTTAACAGATCTACTCAAACGGAAAACGGGAAAGCGATGATCAACAACGGAAACTCGTGGTTTCTGGGGATCACTCACCCCATCTCTGTCCCGGGCGACGAAGGTGGCGAGGAGGGTGCCCGGGGGCGTGTCCTCCGGCAGGGTCAGGTGGGTCTGGTCGCTGCTGAAGGTGGGGGTGTTGTCGTTGTCGTCCACCAGTCGCAGGTTCACCCAGGTACTGTCAACGTGATACTTGTCTTCCCAGCCGTCGTTCCCCTGATGTAAAACATGTGAGAAGGGAAGACAGGTGTCTTCTTTGCTGACTAGTTTTAGGCGTTCTCAGTTCCAAGGGCGGAAATATGCTGAGTTCCAGTGATATATATTCTTATGGCAAGTGTGTGATGGAGACGGATACATGAGCATATTTTTTTTTGTGTGTGTGTGTGGTGGAGGCAGGTAATGTTTACAGAGAGCCGAGACTGCCATCACTTGTCACATGCAAGATACAGACGACTTAAATCGACTGAGAAAGCAGAACGGTCATTAAACAAGCTGTTATACAATACAGTATACAGTACTGTACGTACAAGCTTATATACAGTACAGTACGTAGAAGCTGATATACAGTACAGTATATACAAGCTGATATACAGTACAGTATATACAAGCTGATATACAGTACAGTATGTACAAGCTGATATTCAGTACAGTACCGATATCTGCTTATCAGTACATATTAAATGCTATGATAAACAGCATGGTCATCAATAAACATTTTTAATAAATAATTATATAAATAAATTTTCTCCCCCGTAATTTAATAAGTCCCTCTATCATATGAAAAAATTAAATGAAAAATTAATTTTTCCGTTTGTTATCAAAATTTCTTTGATCGTTAATTCTGTCTGCGAGCTTTCAAAAACAACATTACGTATGTGCTATTTAGCGATGTAAATAACGCAGTATGCGGGCACAAGGTACGAGGATAGAGGTAATATATATAATATATATATATATATATATATATATATATATATATATATATATATATATATATATATATATATATATATATATATATACATATACATTTAAATACACAATAAAAAAAGGAAGGGGGTGGTAGGAGAAAAGCACACAGAAACTGTATTGGAGGGGACCTACATTCCCTCCAATGCGTTATGTGTGGTTTCCTCCGAGGCTATGGGTCCCCCCTTCTTCCAGCCAGAGGTGGTACTCCCCTCCTTATTTAACAATATATGTATATATATATATATATATATATATATATATATATATATATATATATATATATATATATATATGTATATATATATATATATATATATATATATATATATATATATACATATATATATATATATATATATATATATATATATATATATATGAATATATACATATATACATATATAACATATGTGTATAGTTGGTCAACAGCCTGCTTGATGAAAGGCAGCCTTCCAGCCCAGGTCCTCGTTCGAGGAAAATGAGAGAGAGATATGTGGCACATTTGAATACAAACATGTTATTTCAGCACGCTTTATCTGCGGCCTGAGTCAATAATGTGCCTCACCAACGCTGCGATAGGCACGGGGGTGGGCGGGTAGACGTACCATGTCTGTCACTTGGACTCTGAAGCGGAAGCCTCGTCTGTGGCTGGGGTTCTCGTAGTCGAGCGGCGCGACGGAGCGCAGGTCGCCGCCTGGGCTCCCCAGGCGGCGACCCTCCACCCGGAACAGCTGCCAGCCTCGCCCACTTCCTGGCACCACCTGCAGGAGGCAAGCATCGAATGTTCCGGTAATGCCATAATGATAATTATGTTTCTGAAGGTACACACACACACACACACACACACACACACACACACACACACACACACACACACACACACACACACACACACACAAACACACACACACACACACACACGCGAGTCATCGGTAGGAGACACACGCGATTAGCAAGGTCCGCGGAAATTCGTCAATTTCTCAGGACATTGAAGGATTATTGAGGCTAGATCATAGTATTTGGCCTCTCGCATTGTGTAGCTAGCAGGGTGCTACATAGCATAGTCATATCGCTAGCGATAGTGCGAAAAAAACCAAAGTGTAGCTAGTGGAATCACCGGTGCATACAGTGTGGAGGACCGAGTAGTGACCTGACCTGACCTGACCTGACGGCCAGGTGAGACGACCTGCCAAGGAACTGCTGACTGTGTTTGTTGGGTGGTGACTGTGATTCCAGAGATTTGTGTAGAAAAGAATCGACATCGTCAATCTACTAGCACTTAGAGAATCACCAAGTGGAAAGGCGACGACGGAGCACCATCGTCAACCATACATCATCATTACTCATCTAGTTGTGTGAGCGGGAAACATACTGGTATGTACCCCCTCTCTGGTCAAGTAATCAGGTGTACAGTGTGAGGTAAAATATTATCTAATTCTTGTTCAGGATATCATATATATTTATAATCTCAATGTGGCTCATTTAGGTAGAGGTAACACTTAAGGGATCTCGTGACACACGCACGAACGCAGCACGCTCGCGCACGCACGCACGCCCACGTACGTATGCACGCACGCACACGCAAAAACGCAAACAGGCACACACAAACGTCCAGTCAGGGAAGAAAGGATTAACACCTTTTCTGGAAAGAGCCAAGCCCCTACTATACCCCACCTCCTCTCTTACCCCCCATCTGACCTAACCTGACCTCACCTGGTCGCCACCACCGCCCCCCCCACCCCCCAGTCCCCCACTCCCCCACATCCTCCTTACACATACTCTCCCCCTCTCTCTCTCTCTCTCCCACTTTCTCTCCTCTCTCTCTCTTTATCTCTCTCTCTCTCTCCCTCTCTCTTTATCTCTCTCTCTCTCTCCCTCTCTCTTTCTCTCTCTCTCTCTCTCTCTCTCTCTCTCTCTCTCTCTCTCTCTCTCTCTCTCTCTCTCTCTCTCTCTCTCTCTCTCTCTCTCTCTCTCTCTCTCTCTCTCCCTCTCTCTTTATCTCTCACTCTCTCTCTCCCCCTCTCTCTTTATCTCTCTCTCTCTCCCCCTCTCTCTTTATCTCTCTCTCTCTCTCTCTCTCTCTCTCTCTCTCTCTCTCTCTCTCTCTCTCTCTCTCTCTCTCTCTCTCTCTCTCTCTCTCTCTCTCTCTCTATCTTATCTCTCTCCCTCCCTCCATCTCTCTGTCTCTCTCTTTATCTCTCTCTCTTTATATCTCTCTCTTTATCTCTCTCCCTCCCTCCCTCTCTCTATCTCTCTCTTTATCTCTCTCCCTCCCTCCCTCTCTCTATCTCTCTCTTTATCTCTCTCTCTCTCTCTCTCTCTCTCTCTCTCTCTCTCTCTCTCTCTCTCTCTCTCTCTCTCTCTCTCTCTCTCTCTCTCTCTCTCTCTCTCTCCCCCCTCCCCGCTCTGCCCTTCTGACGAACCCTATCACGGCACAACTAGGAACAGGGTCAAGCATGACAGCCAGAAGCAACAGGGGAACAGGGAAAAGTTCAGGCGACGAAATGAAGGAAATGTTCGCCCTGTTTCTGGAGGACATCAAGAGTGAGATGCAGGAAATGATGCAGGAAATGAAGAATGAAATAAGCAACCTAAAAAGAGAGCTGACAGCAGCAAAGGAGGAGATTAGAGCCCTCAAAGAGAACAGTATCGATGCTGAGACTCTGATAACCACCCAGGGAGGTGGTGGTAATAGTACTTTGGAAGAGAATGCCACATTAAAAGCAACAATTGCAGAAATGCTAAAAAAAAAAACTCTGAAGTAATGTCTGTAGTGATGGAGGTAGCCATGAAAGCAGCCATCTCACAGGAAGCGGCACGCTCCACTAGCCAGCTGCTGGAAAGGAAAAAGAGCAGTGGTAGCTGTAGGTATTAAAGAGCAGGAAGGCTCAAATAGGAAAGAGTGGAATGATAAGGACAAAGCGGCAGTGAATGAAATACTGAAGGCACTAGACATGGAAGGGCCTGAGCATAGCATTGAGACGGTTTTCAGGTTAGGCTGGTACAAAAAAGACCGAGACCGTGTGTTAAAGATAGTGTTTTCAAATGAGAACACAAAGGACATGATTCTAACAAAGAAAAGCCACCTGCAACATGTGGAAGAATTCAAAAAAGTATTCCTCCAGAGGGACATGACGAGGGAGGAGAGGGCCATGGCGGCAGAAGCAAGGAAGAAGCGCAGGGCGAGAGGGGAAAACCAGGAAACCACAGCTCCCAACACATCACCCCCAGAGGCGAGGGGGGAACCCACAACCAGCTACCCAGTAACACGAGCGGGGAGGGCAACCCCACCACCCTCCTCTGCATAGAAAACCCCCCTTTCCTTCCTGTCCTCCCGCCCCGTTCACCCCATACCCTCCCTGTCCTTCCGCCTTCACTTGACCCCCCACCCCTCATCCCCGTATCCTCTGCAACCCTGGTATCCACCTCACAAATCCTCACACCCATGGCACAGCTTCCTCCACCAGCAGAACATTCACCAATGAGGAGATTTGAGAAGGGGCAGAAGAAAGTGAGCCTCAAGGCAATGTACACTAACATAGATGGTATTACAAATAAGGCAAATGAACTTGGAGAATGGGTACTAGAGGAAAACCCAGACATAATAGCTCTCACAGAAGCAAAGCTGACGAAAACAATAACAAAGGCAGTGTTCCCACAGGACTATTATGTTATAAGGAAAGAGAGAGAAGGAAGAGGTGGGGGTGGTGGCGCTCTGCTGGTAAGAAAATGCTGGGATTTTGAGGAGTTGGTTGTGCAGGGATGTGAAGGTTTCAGTGACTACATAATAGGAACAATAACAACTGGAGGGCAAAAAATTATAGTCGTAGTCATATAAAATCCGCCACCAAATGACAGAAGACCCAGACAGGAATATGATAGAAACAATATGGCCACCATTAACATAATAGAGAGAGCAGCTTCTGTTGCTAGCAGGAATGGATCTGGACTACTAATCATGGGAGACTTCAACCATGGGAAGATAGATTGGGAGAACAGAGACCCGCATGGAGGACCAGAAACATGGAGAGCTAAGCTGCTGGACGTGGCAACAAGAAACTTTATAAGCCAGCACATCAAGGATCAAACAAGAATGAGAGGAGAGGATGAACCAGCAATGCTTGATCTGATATTTACCCTGAATGAGTGGGATATAAGGGAAGTCAAGATGGAAGCACCCTTGGGAATGAGTGATCACAGTGTATTGAACTTTGAGTACCTGGTAGAGCTAGGAATTATCTCTCCCGAAAAAGAACTAGGAAACAAAAGGCTGGCATACCGAAAGGGAAATTATGAGGAGATGAGAAGCTTCCTAAGGGAAATACCTTGGGACACAGTCTTCAGAGCTAAGTCTGTACAAGATATGATGGACTATGTCACCCAAAAGTGTCAGGAGGCAGTAAACAGGTTCATCCCGGCCAAAAGGGAAAAATCCGAGAAGTAACAGAAGAATCCATGGTATAATAGGGCATGTATGGAAGCGAAGAAACTGAA
>NC_091173.1:28559581-28582081 GCF_040958095.1 Procambarus clarkii | reverse complement strand
AGGAGGACAGATTTATAGACAAATTAATAAGTAAATTTGTAGAGAGAAGGAGCGATTGGATGGAGGATCTAATCCAAGGGATAAAAAGCGAGTTATTTCAGCAAATACATGATGCAGTAGAGAGGCAGAAACCAGAACATATGCTCTATATTCAGGAAGAGATTAGGAAGGGAAGAGAGGACTGGGAGAGGGAATGTGCTCGGATCTCAAACGAATTAGGAAGGATTAACAGCATGGCTCAGGACAGAGGATTAGGGGGGGATGGGTTAGTGAGTGCAGTTGGGAATCCCCAAGGGACGGGCTACCAGCATGACAATGAATTACTGAGGAGAAGGACCATTATAATACACAGGTTATTCGAATCTGGGGCACCAACAAGACAAGAAAGGATAGAGATGGAAAAATATGAATTGCATGAGATATTGAGATGTATTGGAGCATTAATGGCAGAAAAGGAGGTTGATATCAGTCGCCGGGTTGGACCTCACAATTGTACCAAGAATAGATCTGTTCTGGTGCAATTCTCCAATGAGGAGGCTGTGGAGTACATAATGAGGAAAAAGCAAAAGTTTTTTACGAAAGATGAGCAAATAGCCCACAAGAATAGATAGCAAGCACGACACCTTACCCCTTGCCTCTTAGGTAGCCTGACCTCCCAGGCCACCTCCCAGGTAACCTCCCAGGTCACCTCTCAGGCCATCTCCCAGGTCACATCCTCCCCAACTCAGCCCTCCTATACCTCCCCCCTGCCTTATCCCCCCAAAACCACCCTGCCCCTTCCACATTTGCACTTCCCCAAAAACTCCCCTGCGCCTGCTACATCACAACTGTCAACGACTCCAGTGGGTCAAGCCATGCCCTCCCCAAACCCACCTTCCCATCCCCCCTCTCCTAATACCCTCTCCTACTCCCCTGCCTCTTCTACCCCATTGCCTTCACTTCCATCTGCTCCATCCCAGCTTCCACTGCACCCCTCTTCCACTCACCCCCAAACCCCACCCAACCCTCACCCCTCCTATGCACCTCCAGCCCACATTTAACCCCCTCACCTGTGACCCCCTAACACCTTCCCCCATCTCCCTCTTTCCCTCTTCTACCCCAAAACCCCCACCTACCCCCAATTCCCCCCCTAACTAATACACCCTCTCTTCCACCCCCAGCACCCATGCTTCATTTTCCTCTCAGCCCTCTGCCCTCAATATCCCTCTCCCCCCCCCCCCCAACCTCTCAACCTCTATCTGACTCTCAGTCTCAGTCTATTTCTTAATCCCTCTATGCCATTCAGACTCTCCCTAACTTTCAGACCCCCTATGCCCTTCCTACCCCCCTAGATGCCCAGACCCCATTCACCTACCAGGCACTCCCAGGCACCCCCCTAGCACCCCCCCAGACCCCCCCCAGCCTTCACTCGCCCCCCAGACACCCCCCAGTACCCCCCAGACCCCCGGCGAAAGGGGGAACTCTGGCACCGGAGCTTCCAAGAGTCTCAAGGTTTGGTACGCCAATGCTGATGGGGTATCCAATAAAGCAGAAGAGATAAAAGAAAGAGTAAGTGAGACAGACCCAGACATAGTGGCAATAGTGGAAACTAAAATAAATGGCATGATCTCGGACGCAATCTTTCCAGAGGGGTACCAGGTGATAAGAAAAGAAAGGACACAGAGACAGGGAGGAGGAGTAGCACTCCTAATAAAGCGGAAATGGAAGTTTGATGAGCTGGAAAATCCGGGTACCAATGAAAGCACGAACTCCATACATGGAACTCTGACAGTGGATGGGAAGAAGATTGTAATCTTGATACTCTACAATCCTCCCCCCCCCAAACAGTAAAAGGCCCAGGCAGGAGTATGAGGACAGCAACAAGGCGTGTACAGATGAACTGCAGAGGGCAGCAATTATAACGCATAGAATGAGAGCGAAGCTGCTGGTCATGGGGGACCTAAATCATGGAGAGATAGATTGGGAAACGAAGAATCCCCTTGGTGGGGAGGAGACCTGGGGAGCGAAGCTAGTAGACGTTATTGACAGGAATTTCCTAACACAGCATGTGAAAGAAGATACTAGGGAAAGAGGAGGGGATACGCCCAGCCTTTTAGACCTCATTTTCACCTAGAATGTAGAAGACATTGAGTATTTAGAACATGAAATACCACTAGGAGCCAGTGACCATTGTGTCCTAGTCTTTGACTACATGATGGAACTTAAATTGTGACCAAAGGACAAGAGGTCCGAGTAAGGAGACTTGATTACAGAAGAGGGGACTACAGAAGGATAAGGGACTCCTCGGGAGAAGTACAGTGAGATGAAGAAATTAGAGGAAAAACAGTGCAGGATATGATGAACCAAGTCATATGGAAATGCAAGGAGGCTGAAGAGAGATTTATTCCAACAGTAAAGGAAAAAAGCAGGAGGGAATATAATAACCCATGGTTTAATAGACAGTGTCAGGAAGCAAAGGTGAGAAGCAGGAGGGAGTGGAGGAAGTACAGAAAACAAAGGACAGAGGACAACAGGATTAGATGTAACAGAGCTGGGAATGATTACATTAACATAAGACGAGTGTCGGAAAGAAATAATTATGAGAATGATATTGCAATCATAGCGAAAAAGCAACCTAAATTACTACATTGCCATATAAGAAGGAAGATGTCGGTAAATGACCAAGTGACAAGACTGAGGAAAACAGAAGGGGCATATACAGAAAGCGACAAGGAAATCTGTGAGGTACTGAATGCATGTTTCCATGGAGTGTTCACAACCGAGCCTGAGCAGCTCCCATTGTTAGAAGAGATTACCCTAGATGAAAGACTATCAGATATAGAGGTGACAGCAGAGGACGTAATGAAACAGTTGACAACACTGGATGCAACTAAAGCGGTTGGACCAAACAAAGTATCACCGTGGATACTAAAAGAGGCAGCGCAGGCTCTCAGCGTGCCTCTGGCAATGATCTTTAATGAGTCACTTAGGTCGGGAGAATTGCCCAGATGCTGGAAGGAGGCAAATGTCGTACCGATTTTCAAGAAAGGTGATAGGGAGGAGGCACTTAACTACAGACCCGTATCACTGACAAGCATCTCCTGCAAAATACTTGAAAGAATAATTAGGCTAAGACTTGTTGAGCACCTGGAGAGCATTCGGTTTGTAAATAAGCACCAACATGGGTTCTGGACAGGGAAATCATGCCTAACAAACCTTTTAGAATTCTATGACAAAGTAACAAGGATAAGGCAGGACAGAGAAGGCTGGGTAGACTGCATCTGACAGTCTCCGTGGTGTAGTGGTAAGACACTCGCCTGGCGTTCCGCGAGCGCTTTGTCATGGGTTCGTATCCTGGCCGGGGAGGATTTACTGGGCGCAATTCCTTAACTGTAGCCTCTGTTTAACGCAACAGTAAAATGTGTACTTTGATGAAAAAAACGATTCTTCGCGGCAGGGGATAGTATTCCAGGGACCTGCCCGAAACGCTACGCGTACTAGTGGCTGTACAAGAATGTAACAACTCTTGTATATATCTCCAAAAAAAAAAAAAAAATAAAAAAAATAAAAAAAAAAAAAAAAAAAAAAAAAAAAAAAAATAAATAAAAAAAAAAAAAATATTTCTTGGCTGCCAAAAGGCCTTTGATACAGTACCACACATGAGACTGCTTTACAAACTTGAGAGGAAGGCAGGAGTAAGCGGAAAGGCCCTAGCATGGGTGAGGAACTGCCTAAAAGGAAGGAGCCATAGGGTAATGGTAAGGGGCGAGAAGTCGGACTGGCGAACAGTAACAAGTGGAGTACCTCAAGGATCGGTGCTGGGCCCAACCCTCTTTCTAATTTACATAAATGATATGTTTACAGGAGTGGAATCATACATGTCAATGTTTGCGGATGACACAAAATTAATGAGAAAAGTTGTGACAGACGAGGATTGTAGGATCCTCCAAGAGGACTTAAACAGGTTGCAGAGATGGTCAGGGAAATGGCTACTGGAGTTCAACACCAGTAAATGTAAAGTTATGGAAATGGGATCAGGTGATAGACGACCAAACGGACAGTACACAATGAAGGGGAACTGCCTACCTGTAACGATTCGAGAAAGAGACCTGGGAGTGGATGTGACACCTAATCTAACTCCTGAGGCACATAAAAATAGGATAATGACAGCAGCGTACTCCACCCTGCCGAAAATTAGAACTTCATTCAGAAACCTAAGTGAGGAGGCTTTCAGGGCGCTTTACACTGCCTACGTGATACCAGTCTTAGAGTATGCCGCGCCATCATGGAGCCCCCACCTGAAGAAACACATAAGGAAACTAGAGAAGGTTCAGAGGTTTGCGACTAGGCTTGTCCCAGAGTTACGAGGGATGGGATATGAAGAACGTCTGAGGGAACTGAACCTTACGACTCTAGAGAAAAGAAGGGAGAGAGGAGATATGATAGGAATATATAAAATACTCAGGGGAATTGACAAAGTGGAAATAGATGAAATGTTCACACGTAACAATAACAGAACGAGGGGACATGGGTGGAAACTGGAAACTCAGATGAGTCACAGAGATGTTAGGAAATTTTCTTTTAGCGTGGGAGTAGTGGAAAAATGGAATGCACTTGGGGAACAGGTTGTGGAAGCAAACTCTATTCATAATTTTAAAATTAGGTATGATAGGGAAATGGGACAGGAGTCATTGCTGTAAACAACCGATGGCTGGAAAGGCGGGATCCAAGAGCCAATGCTCGATCCTGCAAGCACAAATAGGTCAGTACAAATAGGTGAGTACACACACACACACAGCCTGGTAGCATGGTGAATAGCGCGCAGGACTCGTAATTCACTGGCGCGGGTTCGATTCCCGCACCAGGCAGAAACAAATGGGCAAAGTTTTTTTCACCCAGAATGTCTCTGTTACCTAGCAGTAAATAGGTACCTGGGAGTTAGTCAGCTGTCACGTTCTGCTTCCTGGGGTGTGTGTGTGTGTGGAGAGAGAGAGAGAGACAAAAAAGTAGTTAGTAAACAGTTGATTGACAGTTGAGAGGCGGGATGAAACAGCAAAGCTCAACCCCCGTAAACACAACTAGGTGAATACACAATTGTGAATTGAGAAGAGAAGCAGAAAAAAGTTATGAAAATGAACTAGCAAACAAAGCCAAGACCGAACCAAAGCTACTCCACAGTCACATCAGAAGGAAAACAACAGTGAAAGAACAAGTAGTGAAACTTAGAACAGGCGAGGACAGGTATACAGAGAATGACAAAGACGAGTGTGAAGAACTCAACAAGAGGTTCCAGGAGGTCTTCACAAGAGAACAAGGTGAGGTCACTGTGTTAGGAGAAAGGGAAGTAAACCATGCGGCCTTGGAAGGGTTCGAAATTACGAGAGAGGAGATCAAGAGGCACTTGCTGGATCTGGATGTTAGAATGGCTGTTGGTCCAGACGGGATCTCGCCATGGGTACTGAAAGAGTGTGCAGAGGCACTTTGCTTACCGCTCTCCATAGTGTAAAGTAAGTCACAGGAGACGGGAGACCTACCCGAAATATGGAAGACGGCGAATGTGGTCTCAATATACAAAAAGGGCGACAGACAAGAGGCACTGAACAACAGGCCAGTGTCCTTGACTTGTATACCATGCAAGGTGATGCAGAAGATTGTGAGGAGAAACCTGGTATCACATCTGGAGAGAAGGGACTTCGTGACAAATCGCCAACATGGGTTCAGGGAGGGTAAATTTTGCCTGACTGGCTTAATAGAATTCTGCGACGAGGTGACAAAGATTAGGCAAGAAAGATAGGGCTGGGCGGAGTGCATTCTCTTGGATTGTCGGAAAGCCTTTGACACAGTACAGCATAAGAGGCTGGTACATAAGCTGGAGAGACAGGCAGGTGTAGCTGGTAAGGTGCTCTAGTGCATAAGCGAGTACCTAAGCAATAGGAAGCAGAGAGTTACAGTGAGGGGTGAGACCTCCGATTGGCGTGAAGTCACCAGTGGGGTCCCACAGGGCTCTGTACTCGCTCCTATCTTGTTTCTAATATATGTAAATGATCTCCCGGAGGGTATAGATTCATTTCTCTCAATGTTTGTGGACGATGCCAAAATTATGAGAAGGATTAGGACAGAAGAGGACTGTTTGAGGCTTCAAGAAGACCTAGACAAGCTGAAGGAATGGTCGAACAAATGGTTGTTAGAGTTTAACCCAACCAAATGTAATGTAATGACGATAGGTGTAGGGAGCAGGAGGCCAGATAAATGGTATCATCTGGGAGAGAACATTCTTCAGGAGTCAAAGAAAGAAAAAGACTTGGGGGTTGATATCACGCCAGACCTGTCTCCTGCAGCCCAAATCAAGAGGATAACATCAGCGGCATATGCCAGGCTGGCCAACATACGAACGGCATTCAGAAACTTGTGTAAAGAATCATTCAGAACTTTGTACTCCATGGTCATGGAAAAGTTCTTAGAAATGATGCATCCTGAAACAAAGTTCAAGATCCAAGAAGCGGGGGTAAAGGAGGTGAAAGATGCCGCAGATAGGGCAGATATGATTACTAAAGCATACAAGAGCTTGAGGGAGAAGCGAGGCGAGACGCAGCAATAGGAGACCCGGTGGAGTCTGGGGACTAAGAAGTTTGGGGGGGCAGACAAGCAGACCAGCTAGTTTTAAGCCCCAGGAAGGAAAGTTGCCAAGTCTGCGTGCTGGAGGTAAGCAGGAAAATAAAAATGTGTAGAGGAGACGAGAGTCTAATGAAGCTCCACAGAGTACGAGTAGTACGTCTGGCCCGAGGAACTCCAATACAAGTGGGCAGAGTCAGAGCCACTCGGGGGTGTATAGGAGAGATTTCTCCCAAATGAGGTGCTACAAGTGCAACAGATCAGGTCACATGATGCGAGATTGTCGGCAGGGCAAGAGAGTCGTGACCCTGACCACGTGTGATCCCCTGAAGAAGTACGTTGATGTACAACAAGACAAACCACAAAAGGTAGATTTGATGAACGAGCGGTATAGGCCGTTCATCAGTAAAGGTTGGGTCAGCATAGAGGGTCAACCCGAGGTGGAGGTTAGTATCCTCAGGGATACTGGAGCCAATCAGAGTTTGATTTTGAGAAGCCTAATCGGAAACGATCGACTGTTAGCTGGCAGTAGGAGAATAGAGGTACATGAGTTGTTGTCTAAGAGTGACATACCCATGTGTGCTGTCCAGTTGAAGTCAGATTATTTGTCGGCGGAGGTGATGTTGGGAGTGTACCCCAACATACCTCTTCCAGGAGTCCACGTGATACTGGGGAATGACATGTCTGGGTCCAAGGTGTTGCCAGAGCTGATAGTAAAAGCTGTGCCGGAGGAGTACCAGAAGGACCGCGGTATGAGTGGAACACCGGACAAGGTAGATCTAGCCAGCATCCTCGAAGATGAAACAGAGGACAATCAAGTCATTGTATACCCGGCCAGTGTAGTGAGAGAGTCGGAAGTAGCCGCCGAGGTCGACACTGAAGAAGATGATGTGAGATGTGGCAGTGATGGAAGATGATATGGCAGTGTCGACTCCACTAAGGGAGGAGGTCAATGTGGGCATGTCTGGGCTGTTCGGTGAAGATCCAGCTCAGAAGAATGAGGATTCGAGGAGACAGGAAGTGAAGATGACCCTACCTGAAAGGTTCAGTGTGAACCGAGCGGACCTGATTAGGACTCAGAAAGAGGAGTTTATAGATCTAATCAGGGAGGCGAAAGGGGGAAACTCATGTCCGGAGTTCCCCGTGTATTACTACTTGGACAATGACGTACTAATGAGGAAGTGGCGACCGGACAAAGCCGGCACAGATAAGGTATGGTTGGAGAAGCACCAAGTGTTAGTGCCGAAGGAGTTTAGGGCGGCAGTGCTAGAACTAGCCCACTCCGTAGATATGGCAGGGCACTTAGGGGTGAAGAAGACCTTAAATAAGGTGCAGGAGCACTTCTACTGGCCGAACGTGTGGAAGGATGTAAAGAAGTATTGTAGGACGTGTTTGGCATGCCAACGTGCAGGTAAGCCGGCTCCGGCTATACCGAAGGCACCTTTAAAGCCAATACCGGCATCTGGCGAGCCTTTTGAGAGAGTCTTGATAGACTGTGTAGGTCCGTTGCCAAGGACCAGAAGAGGCCACGAGTATTTACTGACCATAATGTGCACAGCCACCCATTTCCCGGAAGCTATCCCCCTGAGAAGAGTGACGTCGAGAGCCGTTCTGGATAGACTACAGAACTACATTGCGTGGGTAGGAATGCCCAAGGTTATCCAGACGGACCAGGGGAGTGTCTTCCAGTCGAAGTTCTTTAGGGAAACTGTGAAAGGATGGAGGGTAGAGCAAGTGCGCTCGTCACCGTATCACCCTCAGTCGCAGGGAGCATTGGAACGTTTCCATGGAATGCTAAAGAGCTTGTTGAGGATATACTGCGCTGAGGAAGGGAGTAGGTGGGACGAGGCATTACCATCCATGTTGTTCGCCATCAGGGATGCGGTAGTAGAATCGCTTGGATTCACCCCATTTCAACTGGTGTACGGGCACTCCGTGAGGAGCCCAGTGGGTGCGCTGAAGGAGCAGCTCACCGTGGATAGGCCTAAGGTGGATGTGGGACGATATGTGAAAACTTTTAGAGAGCGACTCTCTTGGGCCAGAGATTTGGCCAAGGAAAATTTGAGAACGTCCCAGGCAGAGATGATGAGATATCACGACAGGAAGGCGAAGGGCAGGAGATTTCAAGAAGGAGATCAGGTGTTAGTCCTGCTGCCGGTGAAAGGAAGTATATACGAGTCGAGATTTTGTGGACCATATACCATCCAGAAGGCATTAGGGGATGTGAATTATGTAATCCGCATGCCAGATCGTCCGAGGAAGTCACAGGTTTGCCCCGTGAACATGATGAAGAGGTACTATGACAGAGATAAGCCTCTAGGCGATGAAGAACAGATGGAAACCCCGTCACTGACGACTCGACTGTGCTTTGTGTGGGAGACGGCAAAGGAATAGAAGAGGAGAACTGTAAGTTAGAGAGGGTCGATGGCGCGAAGATATCGAATACAGAAAGCCTGGCCAAGATAGGTGAGCGTCTGGGTCATTTGGAGGATGTCCAACACCAGGAACTAGTGGAGATCCTCCAGAGGAATAAGTCGCTATTCACAAACGTGCCCAGGAGACACCGCGGAACAGTGCACGAAGTAAATGTAGGGAGTGCTGACCTCATCAAGCAGCACCCTTACAGAGTTAACCCAGAGAAAGCAGCGGCGATGAGAGCAGAAGTAAAGTATCTGCTAGATAACGACTTGGCAAAGGTTAGCGACAGTGACTGGAGTTCCTTGTGCCTCCTCGTGAAGAAGAGTGATGGCACATACCGGTTCTGCACCGATTACAGGAAAGTGAATGCAGTCACAGTCGCTGACTCGTTCCCAATACCACGCATAGATGATTGCATAGATCGGATTGGGAGTGCACGGTATGTCTCGAAAATAGATCTGCTGAAGGGATACTACCAGATTCCCCTGTCCGAGGAGGCCAAGAGGATCTCAGCGTTCGTGACACCCGACGGCTTGCACCAATATAAAGTGATGCCATTCGGAATGAAGAATAGTGGTAGTTGTTTCCAACGAGAAATGAATCAGGTATTACTAGGCGCGACTGGATGTGCAGTGTACATCGATGATATTGTAGTGTTCGCTGATTCCTGGAAGGATCATGTGGATCGACTTTTAGATTTGTTCAATCGATTGGAGAAGGCCAACATGACGATCAACTTAGCAAAAAGTGAGTTCGGGAGAGCCCGCCTGGAGTACCTTGGATATATAGTAGGGCAAGGCGACGTTGCTCCGGTAAGAACAAAGGTGGAGGCCATTGACAACTTCCCGGTGCCCAGGAGTAAGAAAGAATTGTTGAGATACCTCGGTATGATTGGATATTACCAGAAGTTCTGCGGAAATTTCTCCACCATATCCGCTCCTATGACGAGTTTGCTATCAAAGAGCAAGAAGTGGGAGTGGAATGGAACAGCACAAGAAGCGTTTGTAAAGACCAAAAGACTGTTGACCGAGGCGCCCGTACTAGTGTCGCCAAATTTTGGAGAACCGTTTACGTTATTTGTAGATGCCAGTGATATAGGGGCTGGAGCTGTACTGACGCAGCAGAATGATGGAATGATGGAATGATGTCCTTCTTCTCGAAGAAGTTCGTTAAGCACCAGAGGTCGTACAGTACGGTCGAGAAAGAGATTTTGGCCCTGGTGATGGCATTGAAACATTTTGAAGTGTATGTGAGTGGGGGAGGACACCCAGTGACGGTGTATACAGACCATAATACCCTAGTTTTCTTGAGAAAAATGAAGCATGTAAACCAGAGGTTAACCAGATGGTTTTTATTGCTCCATGAGTATGACCTGGTGGTAACGCACATAAGGGGGTGAGACAATGTAGTAGCTGATGCGTTATGTCGAGCCTAGCCACTAGAATAATTCTCAAAAACAAGGGAGAGGAAGTATTATGATCCCAGGCAGCCGAAAAACGAGTCTCCCCTTTGAAAATTATTCTATCAAGCCTGACCTGACTAGGAGGTCGGAGATATACAGACATGAAGATACATACATGAAATAATTGGGTAAATTCGCTAAACAATTTATGAATATGGGCAGCGAATATGAAAATAGATAAGTGACTGGTTATGAGATGAGGATAATTTGCTGGAGGTGTTAGGCTCGCTTGAGAGGAGCTTGAGCCACTTGAGCTGAAGAAATCGCGAGGGGAAGCCGAACTCCGTGTTTGCCCCTGTTAGAGAGGAACCCTCTAGTTGATATACCCTCAGGAGGAAGGAAGTGGACAGACGTCTCGACTGAGGAATAAGTTAGGAGGCGTACCAGCTCAAGTTAGGAACTGCAGAAGGTGTTGAGGAGACACTTAAGGCAGTTCTGTGGGTAGCCTGAGGTACCCACAGTATCGCCGCCCCGTCAGAGAGCGCCCTGCATGAGACCTTATTGTGGTAACCCCAAGTTTAGCCAGTTTACAATGATTGCCGGTAATCGATCGTGTGCCCAGCGATCATAGCAAATGTTTATTGATACGTTAGACATGTTTTGGTAAGGCAGGAAGCCTAAATAAGAGGACGGAGATGAGAGAGACAGCTGGAGGGACGAACAGCATGTCCTCTCCCGTCGACCACCTGGAGCCAACTGATCGGTGGCGGAGGACCCTCCCATAGAGAGGAGCCGCCCGCCGGGAAAGGCGGAGCATGGACCAGCCCAAACGGGGAAGTCCACTCTCACAGTATGTAGAGAGCAAAGAGATGTTAGGTGCAAACATATTGTGTGGATTATTCCGTTTATGTGTTTAAGGGGAAACGTTTTTATTGGCGTGTCAATGGGATGCAGGTTTGTCTTTGGAAGGAGTTGCTGAGAGAACTTCGAGGCCAGCCGAGGAGGATTCAGTGGATGGAACCTCCAAGACTATTGAAGAAATACTGAGTTCTATGGAAGAGCAGACCCTAAAGTGAGGAGTTGAACCTCAAGCTGTAAGAGGAGAAGCAGTGGAGAAGAGTTTACATGCTTTTGTGATACCAGTGGTGAAGCACCTTTGTTGATCAAGGAAGACTTCATGGTGTAGCAGCCAGGAGCGCTGTGGAGGACCCTGGTAGAAGTGGTGAAGCATCACTGTTGCTCAAGGTGTAGCAGCCTGGAGGAGCTGCGGAGGGTCCTGGTAGATAAACCCGGAAGAACCTAAAGATGTCAGGGTAGTGAGCTTCCAGATGTGGAAGGGAAGTTCTGGTTGATTACTTGTAGAGAGTTGGTTGAGTGTTTCGTTGTCATTAGCGTGCAAGACGCAGTGAAAGGTGAGTGATTGTTTGCCTTTTTTGTGTCAAGGAGTACTTATACTGAAGTATAGAGTTACAGTCCTAGGCTGGATTACCTGCAGAGACATACTTATGTGTTCTAGGACTGATAGGGTGATCGACTGATCATTGTTGTATATCAAGGAACATTTATACTAATATTTATGTTATTGCATTCATAAGCTGGTTTTCCTTGCACATGTTCATAGATGTATATTCTCTTGCTGATAGTGCAACATTGTGTTATAAGATTTGACCTACCTGAGGAAATTCGTAGTATTAGGTGGTGAATCAGGAGATTCACCACCTAATTTGCCCTCGTCCTAGTGAGGCTTCCCAGGAAGTAGGAAAGAAGGGGAGAGAGAGAGAAAGAACCAAGAACCACAGCTGTGGACAGGGTAAAACGGAATAATAATAAGTCAAGGGGGATTGAGGAGATCATATCACATAAGGAGAGAGTGGGGAGTCACAGCGGCTCGAGTGGGTGTGTGCACGTGACAACAAGGCTAAGTATTGGAGCCGCATCCCCTAAACGTGTGATGTTGAGCCCCTCTCCAAGAGCCAAGAGCGCCTAGGGTGATCTCCTGGTAAGGTATAAGCCCTCTACCGAGTTTTTGGTTGGATTGTCCATAAAGAAGGATCAACAACAACACCAACCACAATACCAGTGTCCTAAATTTGTATACTATGCAAGGTTACTTCGTGACAAATCGCCAACATAGGTTAAGGGAAGGGAAGATCTTGCCTTACAGGCTAAATAGAATTCTACGACCAGGTGACAGCAAGATCAAGCAAGAAAAAGAAGGATGGGTGGACTGCATTTCTTGAACTTTCGGAAAGCCTTTGGCACAGTACCTATAAGAGGCTAGTTCATAAGTTGGAGAGACAGGCTGGAATAACAGGTAAAGTTCTCCAGTGAATAAGGGAGTACCTAAGCAATAGTAGCAGAGAGTTACAGTGAGGAGTGAGACCTCAGATTGGCGTAAAATCACCAGTGGAGTCCCACAGAGCTCTGTACTCTGAACTATCCTGTTTCTGATACGTAAATGATCTCCCAGAGGGTATAGACTCATTTCTCTTAATGTTTGCCAACGATACCAAAATTAAGAGAAGGATTAAGACAGAGGAGGATTGTTTGAGGCTTCAAAAAGACCTGGACAAACTGAAGGAATGGTCGAACAAACAATTTTTAGAGTTTAACCCAAGCAAATGTAATGTAATGAAGATAGGTGTAGTGAGCAGGAGGCCAGATACAAGGTATCATCTGGGAGATGAAATTCTTTAGGAGTCAGAGAGAAAGACTTGGGGTATATCACTCCAGACTTGTCCCTTGAAGCCCATATCAAGAGGAAAACATCAGCGGCATATGCTAGGTTACCCAACATAAGAATGGCCTTTAGAAACTTGTTTAAGGAATCATTCAGAACTTTGTATACCTCATGTGTCAGACCAATCATAGAGTATGCAGCTCCAGCATGGAGTCCATATATACTGAAGCTTAAAACTAAACTGGAAAAGGTTCAGAGGTTTGCCACCAGACTAGTACCTGAACTGATGGGGTATGAGCTGCGAGGAGAGACTGCAGGAATTAAACCTCACGTCGCTGGAAGACAGAAGAATTAAGGGGGGGGGGACATGATCATCACATACAAGACTCTCAAAGAAATTAATAGGGTAGATAAAGACTCTATTTAACATAAGGGGCACACTAACTATGGGACACAGGTGGAAATTGAGTGCCTAAATGAGCAGCTGAGATATTAGAAAGAACTTTTTTAGTGTCAGAGTAGTTGACAAATGGAATTCATTAGGAAGTGATGTGGTGGAGGTAGGCTCCATACACAGTTTCACGTGTAAATATGATAGAACCCAATAGGCTCAGGATCCGGTACATCAGTTGATCGACAGTTGAGAGGTGGGACCAAAGAGCAAGAGCCCAACTCCAGCAAGCACAAATACATGAGTACAACTAGGTACTGCTCGCTAACCTGGTGGATAGCGAGCAGGACTCGTAATTCTGTGACGGGGGTTCGATTCCCGCACCAGGCAGAAACAAATGGCCAAAGTTTCTTTCACCCTGAATGCCCCTGTTACCTAGCAGTAAATAGGCGCCTGGGAGTTATTCAGCTGTCACGGGTTGCTTCCTGGTGTGTGTGTGTGTGTGTGTGTGTGTGTGTGTGTGTGTGTATGTGTGTGTGTGTGTGTGTGTGTGTGTGTGTGTGTGTGTGTGTGTGTGTGTGTGTGTGTGTGTGTGTGTGTGTGTGTGCTCACCTATTTGTACTCACCTATTTGTGCCTGGGGGGTTGAGCTTTGGCTCTTTGGTCCCGCCTCTCAACTGTCAATCAACTGGTGTACAGATTCCTGAGCCTACTGGGCTCTATCATATCTACATTTAAAACTGTGTATGGAGTCAGCCTCCACCACATCACTGCCTAATGCATTCCATTATTGTGTGTGTGTGTGTGTGTGTGTGTGTGTGTGTGTGTGTGTGTGTGTGTGTGTGTGTGTGTGTGTGTGTGTGTGTGTGTGTGTGTGTGTGTGTGTGTGTGTGTGTGTGTGTGTGTACTCACCTAGTTGTACTCACCTAGTTGTGTTTGCGGGGGTTGAGCTCTGGCTCTTTGGTCCCGCCTCTCAACCGTCAATCAACAGGTGTACAGATTCCTGAGCCTATCGGGCTCTGTCATATCTACACTTGAAACTGTGTATGGAGTGAGCCTCCACCACATCACCCCCTAATGCATTCCATTTGTCAACCACTCTGACACTAAAAAAGTTCTTTCTAATATCTCTGTGGCTCATTTGGGCACTCAGTTTCCACCTGTGTCCCCTTGTGCGTGTTCCCCTTGTGTTAAATAGACTGTCTTTATCTACCCTATCAATCCCCTTCAGAATCTTGAATATGGTGATCATGTCCCCCCTAACTCTTCTGTCTTCCAGCGAAGTGAGGTTTAATTCCCGTAGTCTCTCCTAGTAGCTCATACCTCTCAGCTCGGGTACTAGTCTGGTGGCAAACCTTTGAACCTTTTCCAGTTTAGTCTTATCCTTGACTAGATATGGACTCCATGCTGGGGCTGCATACTCCAGGATTGGCCTGACATATGTGGTATACAAAGTTCTGAATGATTCTTTACACAAGTTTCTGAATGCCGTTCGTATGTTGGCCAGCCTGGCATATGCCGCTGATGTTATCCGCTTGATATGTGCTGCAGGAGACAGGTCTGGCGTGATATCAACCCCCAAGACTTTTTCCTTCTCTGACTCCTGAAGAATTTCCTCTCCCAGATGATACCTTGTATCTGGCCTCCTGCTCCCTACACCTATCTTCATTACATTACATTTGGTTGGGTTAAACTCTAACAACCATTTGTTCGACCATTCCTTCAGCTTGTCTAGGTCTTCTTGAAGCCTCAAACAGTCCTCTTCTGTTTTAATCCTTCTCATAATTTTAGCATCGTCCGCAAACATTGAGAGAAATGAATCGATACCCTCCGGGAGATCATTTACATATATCAGAAACAAGATAGGACCGAGTACAGAGCCCTGTGGGACTCCACTGGTGACTTCACGCCAATCGGAGGTCTCACCCCTCACCGTAACTCTCTGCTTCCTATTGCTTAGATACTCCCTTATCCACTGGAACACCTTACCAGCTACACCTGCCTGTCTCTCCAGCTTATGTACCAGCCTCTTATGCGGTACTGTGTCAAAGGCTTTCCGACAATCCAAGAAAATGCAGTCCGCCCAGCCCTCTCTTTCTTGCTTAATCTGTGTCACCTGATCGTAGAATTCTATCAAGCCTGTAAGGCAAGATTTACCCTCCCTGAATCCATGTTGGCGATTTGTCACGAAGTCCCTTCTCTCCAGATGTGTTACCAGGTTTTTTCTCACGATCTTCTCCATCACCTTGCATGGTATACAAGTCAAGGACACTGGCCTGTAGTTCAGTGCCTCTTGTCTGTCGCCCTTTTTGTATATTGGGACCACATTCGCCGTCTTCCATATTTCTGGTAGGTCTCCCGTCTCTAGTGATTTACTATACACTATGGAGAGTGGCAAGCAAAGTGCCTCAGCACACTCTTTCAGTACCCTCGTAGGGGTTTGGGGCCTCGTAGCCTGGTGGATAGCGCGCAGGACTCGTAATTCTGTGGCGCGGGTTCGATTCCCGCACGAGGCAGAAACAAATGGGCAAAGTTTCTTTCACCCTGAATGCCCCTGTTACCTAGCAGTAAATAGGTACCTGGGAGTTAGTCAGCTGTCACGGGCTGCTTCCTGGGGGTGGAGGCCTGGTCGAGGACCGGGCCGCGGGGACACTAAAGCCCAGAAATCATCTCAAGATAATCTCAAGAAGATAACCCATGGTGAGATCCCATCTGGACCAACCGCCTTTCTAACATCCAGATCCAGCAGGTGTCTCTTGACCTCCTCTCTCGTAATTTCGAACTCCTCCAAGGCCGCCTGGTTTACCTCCCTTTCTCCTAGCACAGTGACCTCACCCTGTTCTATTGTGAAGACCTCCTGGAACCTCTTGTTGAGTTCCTCACACACCTCTCTGTCATTCTCTGTATACCTGTCCTCGCCTGTTCTAAGTTTCAATACCTGTTCTTTCACTGTTGTTTTCCTTCTGATGTGACTGTGGAGTAGCTTTGGTTCGGTCTTGGCTTTGTTTGCTATATCATTTTCAAAATTTTTCTCTGCTTCTCTTCTCACCCTGACGTACTCATTCCTGGTTCTCTGGTATCTCTCCCTGCTTTCTGGTGTTCTGTTATTCCGGAAGTTCCTCCACGCCTTTTTGTTCAGTTTCTTCGCTTCCATACATGCCCTATTATACCATGGATTCTTCTGTTGCTTCTCGGATTTTTCCCTTTGGGCCGGGATGAACCTGTTTACTGCCTCCTGACACTTTTGGGTAACATTGCTTGTGAATGTGTGTGTGTGTGTGTGTGTGTGTGTGTGTGTGTGTGTGTGTGTGCGTGTGTGTGTGTGTGTGTGTGGTGTGGGAAAAAAAAAACTTGTTAATAAATAGTTGATTGACAGTTGAGAGGTGGGCCGAAAGAGCAAAGCTCAATCCCCGCAAACACAACTAGGTGAATACACACACACACACACACACACAGACCTCAGACTGGCGTGAAGTCACCAGTGGAGTCCCACAGGGCTCTGTACTTGGACCTATCCTGTTTCTGATATACGTAAATGATCTCCCAGAGGGTATAGACTCATTCCTCTCAATGTTTGCTGACGACGCCAAAATTATGAGAAGGATTAAGACAGAGGAGGACAGCTTGAGGCTTCAAGAAGACCTGGACAAGCTGCAGGAATGTCGAACAAATGGCTGTTAGAGTTTAACCCAAGCAAATGTAAGGTAATGAAGATAGGGGTAGGAAGCAGGAGACCAGATACAAGGTACCATTTGGGAGATGAAATACTTCAAGAGTCAGAGAGAGAGAAAGACCTGGGGGTTGATATCATGCCAGACCTGTCCCCTGAAGCTCATATCAAGAGGATAACATCAGCAGCATATGCCAGGTTGGCTAACATAAGAACGGCCTTTAGAAACTTGTGTAAGGAATCTATCAGAACATTATATACCACATATGTCAGACAAATTCTTGGAGTATGCGGCTCCAGCATGGAGTCCATATCTAGTCAAGCATAAGACTAAACTGGAAAAGGTTCAAAGGTTTGCCACCAAATTAGTACCCGAGCTGAGAGATATGAGCTACGAGGAGAGACTACGGGAATTAAACCTCACTTCGTTGGAAGACAGAAGAGTTAAGGGGAACATGATCACCACATTTAAGATTCTCAAGGGAATCGATAGGGTTGATAAAGACAGGCTATTTAACACAAGGGGCACACGCACTAGGGGACACAGGTGGAAACTGAGTGCCCAAATGAGCCACATAGATATTAGAAAGAACTTTTTTAGTATCAGAGTGGTTGACAAATGGAATGCATTAGGAAGCGATGTGGTGGAGGCTGACTCCATACACAGTTTCATGTGTAGATATGATAGAGCCCAATAGGCTCAGGAACCTGTACACCTGTTGATTGACGGTTGAGAGGCGGGACCAAAGAGCCAGAGCTCAACTCCCGCAAGCACCACTAGGTGAGTACACACACACACACACACACACACACACACACACACACACACACACACACACACACACACACACACACACACACACACATGACATGTCGTAAGGGTTGGGAGGGAGCCGAGCCGCCGTTGGCCGCGCTCGTTAATAAGGCTTCATATCTCGGGACATCAGAGGGATACATGGGAAATTCGGTGTTCAGTGATAATACAAAGTGCAACACACCATTTTGAAACTAGAAAACTTATGGATAGTGTCCGATAGTGCATATTAGACAAGATCAGGGGTACAACATCTGTGCCAGGACAAGCACATGGGCCACTACATGGTCAGAGTGTACACAACTAGATGTGATAGTGAAGATCATAACAAATAGTGAATAGGTTAGTGAAGAAGTGATTCTAAATGTGTGGCATTGAACTATATCGGTGCTAAGAGGATTAAGGAGCAGAATACTGGTGATATATAGTGACAAGGTGGAGGGACCTACGCCTGGCAGCGGCGTGGATGGAGACAACGGGCCTACACACCACTGTCAACAGTACTTAACACCTGTTTGTGCTGTGGGATGTTTTGAATTGGCGGTAAGGTAAAGCCTCTCACAAAGTCAGTCAGTCAATTGGTGTACAGTGTTATTGCTTTTTAATAGTTAGTCTTGGATATAAGGTAACAAACTGAAACGAATATCAAGGGAAATGGGCGGCTCATGTGGGAACTAGTTTCTGACACAAAAGTGTGAAAAACACTCCGCTCTACCTACACGGAGACAACTCTCCCCCCCCCCCTCTCTAACCCCCACCCCCTCCCAACAGAGCAGAGACTGTAAACACACTGCCTCCCAACCATATGCACTTAACAGTCCCTCTATAATCCCCCCATACACCCTCGCCATCCCCACACACCCTCGCTATCCCCTCCCTCTCTCCTACCTCCACCCCCCCCTTCAATACACACTCAGACACACCTACCTCCCTCCCCCCCCTCTCTCTGTCTCCCCCCCTCTCTCTCTCTCTCTCTCTCTCTCTCTCTCTCTCTCTCTCTCTCTCTAACTCTCTCTCTCTCTCTCTCTCTATCTATCTCTCCCTCTCTCTTTTCCCCTCTCTCCCTCTCTCTCTCTCTCTCTCTCTCTCTCTCTCTCTCTCTCTCTCTCTCTCTCTCTCTCTCTCTCTCTCTCTCTCTCTCTCTCTCTCTCTATCTATCTCTCCCTCTGTTACGAACCCGGATCCAGCGTCCGAGCAAGGAGCAGTAACAACTACGCCATCTGTGGGTCAGCTCCCGAAACCCCCGCCAAACGAACGACGACACCGGATGAGGACGGCGAATATCGGCCACAAGGGCCAGTTTCCAGTCCTGTGCAGCTCACAACACAGCCGCTCCTGACCTCTGGTGAGGTGGTGCTCCGACGACAGCGCCATCTATGGACTGGATACGTCAGGTGTTTGCGCCCGAGCCCGTAAGTGAGTTGTATTACTGTCCCGGTTATTGATGACGTGTCTGCTTACAGAGCCGACCTGGGACCACTGTGTTGAAGGTTGAGTCAATCTACCCGAGGCAGCCAGTCTCCATACTGTGAAGTTTGCTGCAGCTGTTGTGACGTCGTCCCCCCGGAAGAGCACTGTGATGTGTTAGCCTGCCAGTGGAGTGGCAGTGAAAGGATTTACCCGGGACCGACTGTTGGAGACGATCATCCACTGGGGTATTGAGGACAGGAGGGTGATTGGTGATATCACACGAGACTCCTGTCTAGGGCGTACCCCTTATATCGTTCGTGGAGTGGCCGTACCAGCCTTGGTGGCTCAGTACCTGCCAGCAGACCAGCTGGACGTGTGGTTGACGGCCTCCACGACGGTGCCCCCAGTGGACCTGCGTTTTGGCTGACCTGTGGCCCGGGTAGGCTCGGCATTCTCAGAGGACACGTCGTGAGGCCATGAAGAAGGCACCGAGAGTTACGGCACCAGCGTCTTCAGTAGAAGACATCGATTGAGGATTAATCCCCTTGTAAAGTGTTAATACCCCTCCCCTTTGTGCACTTATTTATTTTATATATTTAAACGGTGATGGTAATTATAATATTAAGTTCTTAGCTTTCTTTCCCTACTCCCTTTAAGTTACTTGCGTCACGGATCTCATCCCTTGATAGCCACTACTGGCTCGGGAACGGATACATATATCTTCCTCGAACAACATCAGAGTGAGAACCCCGTTGCATCCCGAGAGGGCCATAACATAATTGGCATCCCCAGCGGGATCCGTCCCCTTGTTAAGTATGTTTGACAGGGGTGGTGAAGTGGCGTAATCCCTGTATATAATTCCCCCTGTGTGACGATTGTGACGTTATACGTCCTGTGCGGTGCTCAGAGTGACTAAGTGCAATTTTGACTAGTGCGGTGCTCAGTGATTCAGTGCAATATTGACTAGTGCGGTGCTCAGTGATTCAGTGCAATATTGACTAGTGCGGTGCTCAGTGATTTAGTGCAATATTGTAGAGCGAAGTGTTCGCTTGGATTCAGTGCAATATTGGGTAGTGTGGTGCCCGAAGTGATTACGTGCAATATTGGCAAGTGCAGTGTTTGGTGCGATAAAGTGCAATATTGGCGTAGAACAGTGCTCGGTGCGTTAAGTGCTAAGGTGTAAGCAGTGTGTTAAATGCTAAGTGTTCCATCTGTGACAATGGCAGACAAAGCTACCATCGATGATCTGGACGAGGTTCAGGCTTTTCTGAACAGAGAAGATTGTCTTGCCAGATTAAAATATCTGAGTAAACCAGAGCTTGTACTAGTGAGCGCCTACCTGGAGATCAAGATCCGTGCCAGTGATTCTCGTGTGGAGATCTTGTCCAAGGTACACCGGCACCTGAAGGCAGAAGAGAAACAGGAAGGCGAGACTCCTAGTACAAAGGAAAGTGCAGACATAGCTTCCACGAAAAAGGAAGATAAGGGCAGTGACGTTGACAGTGATGCAGGTGAGCTTAATATCAGCTTCCTAACAGTCAAGATGCGTGCCCTGGAAATTAATCGGGAAATTGAATGGAAGAAGTTAGAAATGGAACGAGAATTAAAAGATAAAGAAATGGAGATGAAAGAAAAAGAATTGGCGATGAGGCGTTTAGAATTAGAAAGAGAAGAGAAACGAGAGAGACAAGATAAAGAATTAGAGATGAGACGTTTAGAATTAGAAGAAAGGAAAGCAGAGAGAGAAAGAGAAGAGAAACGAGAGAGAGAAGAACGAGACAGAGAAAGAGAAGAACGAGAAAGAGAAGAGAAACGAGAGAGAGAAGAACGAGACAGAGAAGAGAAACGAGAGAGAGAAGAACGAGACAGAGAAAGAGAAGAACGAGAAAGAGAAGAGAAACGAGAACGAGAAGAACGAGAAAGAGAAGAGAAACGAGAGCGAGAGGAACGAGACAGACAAGAACGACGAGACAAAGAGGAAAGAGAGAGACAACATGAACTAGAAGTTTTGCGATTAGGCGGTGGTCGGAGGCAAACGACGGACACCAGTGGTTTCGATCCGGTAAGAAACATCAAAATGGTCCCCAAATTCCATGAGAAGGAAGTGTCAAAGTTCTTTGCAGCCTTCGAGAAAGTCGCTGCCTCTTTGGAGTGGCCAAGGGAGAATTGGGCCATCATGATACAGTCAGTCTTGACTGGGAAGGCCCAAATCGCCTACTCTACGTTATCCCTTGACGACTCCGGCGATTACGATATGGTGAAGAAAGTGGTGCTCATGGCGTACCAATTGGTACCTGAGGCATATAGGCAAAAGTTCAGAAACCTGAAGAAGACCTCAGAGCACACTTTCACCGAATTCACTACAATCAAGGAGCGACTTTTCCAGGAATGGTGTGCCTCTCGGAAGGTGGAGACCAGGGAAGACCTCGAGCAGCTGATTCTGCTCGAGGACTTCAAGGATTGTTTGTCTGGAGACCTCAAGACGTACTTAGAGGAACAGCAGGTGGAGACCTTGAGTGCAGCCGCCACCATGGCTGAAGAGTATATCCTGACTCATAAGCCGTCTGCTAAGTACGTCCCGAGGAATTACCAGCGCCGGTTTGACAGACCTCAGGACGATGAAGAGACTCCCGTCCCACGAAGCGCTAAGAAGACGCCCCCAAGTAGCCCCCGAAGAACAAGTCCTAGTAGTCCGAAACACCGTAGTCCAAGGAGGAATATGGTGTGCTGGACTTGTGGGCAGAAAGGGCACATAGCTGCTAGGTGCCGAGGCAGAAGAGGTGGCAGCGCACGTAGGGAGGTGATGATAATGAGCTGTGTTACACCACCAGCAGGAAACCAGTCTACGACGACGCAGGAAGGACCAAGTTTGTTGGCCCCTCACACTTCAACCGGGTATGTAACGAGTGATCATACTGGTAGATCTGTAGTAGTGCTCAGAGATAGTGGAGCAGCCCAGTCCCTGATCATGAAGAGCTCGGTACCCGAGGGAGTAAGTGTGGACGGGAGACAAGAGGTTGTCCTGGTTGGGTTTCCAAGGACGCAGTACATCGCCCCCTTAGTGCCAGTACATCTCGACTCGCCTTATTTCAGCGGCACATGTGCGTTGGCAGTAGTCGATACCC